>NW_006922330.1:255872-256952 GCF_000298275.1 Orycteropus afer afer
CATATATACTGGCAGCAGGCCACACCCCAGAGACAATTCCTCCTTAAGGAATTAGCTGTTCATAGCAGACCCTACCATGGAAATTATACCATATCTAATCTCATCATGGGTAATAACAACTGCCAAGCCATTCAAAACCATGGCCCAGTCAAGTTGACACACAACCTTAACTGCCACAGTCATAAAAAATAGATGTATCATACTGCAAATTCCTATGCAGAAATGTGATTAAAGGCTACAGCTTTCAGTAAGGGTAATGCTTTGACATGAAAATGAAAATTCACAAACGTGGACCAATTAATTACATCATGACAGAAGAAGAAGAAAAATGTGTTATTTATTTCATCCTACTTGGATCAAATACCAACCCTTATTAAAGCAGTAGTAAATCAATCGAATGTCATTGCTTTGGACAAATCTGCTGCAAAAGACTTCTTTAGAGTTCAAAAGGAAAAGATGTCACTTTGATGACTAAGGTTATCCTAGCCCCAGTAATTGCCTTCAAAAATGTCAGTGAGGGTGTCTGACCTCCTCTAGCTTCATTAGTGAATCAAGATCAACTCAGCACAGCTGACTATTAGTCAGAGTTCAGACTCCACTTTCAAAGATTTTACCAATTCTGGTACCAACCATCTCTCCCATGGCACTTGACTTCACTGCTGGGTTTGATAATTCATTGCAATGGCCACACAGAACTCACAGATCATACTCACAGTTATGAAATTTATTAGAGAAGAAACATGTTAAAATTCAGGATCAGGAATGACTCAGGATGTAATCTTTCAACCAAGACAGCCTCTTGTCAGCCATGCTTGCAGGTATGGATATGGTCATTTTATTACCTTTTACCTAGACACATCTGATCATTCAAATGGTCTACCTATCTATCCACTCATAGATTGCTGTTGTTAAGTGCCCTCGAGTTGGACCCGACTTACAGCAACCCCTCCATGGGTTTCTGAGGCGGTATCTCTAATGAAGTAGATTGCCCAACCTTCCTTCCAAGGAGTGGCTGGTGGGTTTGTACTGCCAGCCTTCTTGTTAGCAGTGAAGCTCCTACTTGTAGGTCAATGTTTGTTA
>NW_006922330.1:263168-265223 GCF_000298275.1 Orycteropus afer afer
CTTAGCCACTATGCTACCAGAGCTCCCGGTCTTCATTGTAGGCATATGGATATTATCCTATCACTGACAGCATTGTACTTCAGAATAGATCTTGAAATATTCTTTCTGACTATAAATGTGATGCTGTTTCTGTTTAATTTGTCTTTTATGGTGTAGTAGACCGTATGACTGTCTGATTCAATGTGGCAAATACCAGTCCATTTCACCTTACTAAATCCTAGGATATTGATCTTTGTGTTACATTTAATTTTTGACAACTTCAAATTTTCCTAGATTCGTAATTCATATATTCCACATTATGATTATTAATGGATTTTGTAGTTGTTTCTTCCCATTTTGGTTTGTTCCCCATCACCAAATTACAGTCTGGAAGGCTTTATTCCATCCATGTCATTAAGGTAAACTCTACTTTGAGAGATCAGCTCTTTCCCAATTGTATTTTGAGTGCCTTCTTTCCAGAGGAGCTCATCTCTGGCACTGTATCAATGTTTCAGGGCTATTCATAAAGTTCCGCAGTAATATATCATACAGTGTTTCACTGCTATTCATAAGGTTTTTACTGGCCATGTTTTTTTTCAGCAGTGGATGGTGTTGTCCTTCTTCCTAATCTGTCTTAGTCTGAAAGCTCCACTGAAACCTGTCCCCCCTGGATTACCCTGTGGGTATTTGAAATACCAGTGGCACAGCCTGCAGTGGCACAGCAACATACAAGCCACCGCAGTATGACAAGCTTACAGGCAGGTGTTGGTATGAGTGCACAGTGTCTTAAAGCCATCTCTTTTGAGATATAAATGATTAAACAAGTAAGCTAACAAGCAGATATGCTGGAGGGGAGATATCAAGCCACCGGAAGACTGCCCAGGAGCAGAAGCTCAGAAGAGCAAAGACCTTGCTTCAGAACTGACAGAGAGGGAAAGCTTTTCCTTAGAATTGGTACCCTTCGTTGGGACCTATGGCCTCATAAGTGTGAGAAAATAAATCTCAATTCGGTAAATCCACCCATCTGTGACACTTCTGTTATAGCAGCACCACATACTTAAGCCACTATTCTTGTATTTCTAGGTTTATTTTTAGGCCTGAGTTCACTTACACTATGATTTCTCAGATCCAGTGAGAATGTCAGAAAATTCTGCTCCATCAGCAGAACTCTAGACTATACTATAAACCTAGGAATCCCTAGGGGTTACAATCACTTAACAACCTTGGCTGCTATCCAAAAACTGGAAGTTCAAGTCTACCCAGAAATGGCTTAAAAGAAAGGCCTTATAATTTACCTCCAAAAAATTAGCCATTGAGAAACCTAGAAGAACCATTCTACTCTAACACACATGGGACACAATGACTAAGATATGAGTGCCCAGAAACTATGGTTTTATGATGTTGTCATTGTTGTTGTTATGTGCCATCGAGTCAGACCCAACTCATAGAGACCCCTCCTTGGGTTTCTGAGGTGGTATCACCATAGAAGCAGATTGCCCAACCTTCCTTCTGAAGAGTGGCTGGTGGGTTTGAACAGCCAGCCTTCTGGTTAGCAGTCAAGTGCCTTAAGCACTACACTACCAGGGATAGGTACACTAAAACTAATAACCTAGATAAGATACAATAGCATTATCTTCAATTCTTGCTTTATGTGTGCCCCTGCAACAAGACTCAAGACTTACAAGGCAGTATTCCTTAGAAAATGGAAATGAATGAGGGAAACACACAAACACACACACACATATACATTTATCTATTTATATGTATATGACATACTAACACACATACTAGTATCCCATTTAATCCAAGTATTTGGTGCAAAAAAAAAAAAAAAGTTATCCAAGATTGCATAGTCAATAAAGAGTCTGAAAAAATACCATCTGTGTAAATTCAGAAGAATTATTTGACATCTGGTGAGATGTCTTGATTGAGAAAGTTAGCTGCTTCAACAAATGAAAGGCAAACAAGGGAAAAAAAACCAGAGCTATTTGTAAGAGATTGATTATAATGGAATTTGTAATGATTATGGAGGGAAGTGAACATAGAAGGAATTGTTTCATGGCAAAAAAAAAAAAA
>NW_006922330.1:265493-273450 GCF_000298275.1 Orycteropus afer afer
TTAAGTGATGTATGTGTTGTTGTTGGGTGCCCTCAAGTTGGTTCTAACTCATAGTGAGTCTATATACAACAGAATGAAGTCCTGCCCTTTCCTGCACCATCCTCAAAATCATTTCTGGTTTGAGCCCATTATTGCAGTCACTGTGCCAATCCATAACCTTAAGGGCCTTTTTTCTTCTCTGATTTCTATTTACCAGGAATGATGTCCTTTTCCAGGGAATGATCTGTATTTATAAGATTTCTAAAGTGCATGAGATGAAGTCTTGCTATCCCTGCTTCTAAGTGTTCTGGCTATACTTCTTCCATGATAGATTTGAGTTATGCTGTTGAAAAATCATATTCCAAATGAGTGAGTTACATATCTCTATATTGACATCTCTTCAAATTGTGAGGAAAATAGTGGAGAGAGGAGGATTATGCACTTATTATCAAAGGTCTCCAATAAATGGAGATAAATGACTCTGAGTTTCACACATAATAACATCTAGATTGTGCAGTTAGCCATGGTGTTGAATGAAGTATACTTCAGAAGGGCTGGGGTGGAGTGGACAAGGAAATAAGAGGACTATTTATTGTACAATAGTCTACAGTTAAATTTGTATTGGAAGAAATACAACCAGCTCCTTAGATGTGAAGATGGTGTGATTTTGTCTCACCTACTTTAGGCCTATTACCAGAAAGGACCAGCCTCTGCAGAAGAACATCATGCTTGGTAGAGAGTCAGAAGAAAGGAGGAAGACCCTCAATGAGATGAATTGGCTGCAACAATGGGCTCAAACATTGCAATGATAGTGAGAAAGGCACAGAGCCAGGCAGTGTATCATTCTATTGTAATACAGGGTTATGATGAGTTGGAACCAACTCAATGGCATCTTACAACAACATTCTATAGAACAACTCTATTGGAGCATAAAAGCATACCTGAGAAGGGTCATGAGTCCATCTGGCAACACCAAATCTACCACAGAGTCCCATTTAATAGTATGGCATAAAACCAATGATAGATGAGGGGGAAAAAAATCAGTTTCCAGGTAACTTCGGACAACAGTAGGTGTTATAGTGAGGGGAAATCCAAGGGTTTGAAGTCCTTGTCTTGACAGTGTTAGAATGGTCAACACTAGTTCCTGTTGGGTGATATTTTTGTGGTGCCTGGGTAGTCAATTTCAACTCATAGCAACACCCATTGAGTTTCTGAGGTGGTAAATCTTTGCAGAAGTAGATTTCCCCATCTTCCTTTCACAGAGTGGCTGGTGGGTTTGAGCCACCAACCTCCTGGTTAACAGCCAACTGTCTTAAGCACTACACCACCAGAGTTCCTGGGTGGGTTATATAGGGACAGGATAGCGATCTGAATTCAGATTGTTCCTTATCCAACTCCATTCTATGCCTACTAAGTGATGGTATTAGACCTAGATATAACTTTGGCCATTTTCTTGATGTTGGGAGCGAAGATTTGAAATAAATGGCAATTCAATGAGAAAATAATACCCATGCAATGAGTATTGACGGGTCACCATTCTCTTCTTCCAATTTTACAAAATGGGCCATTTGTTCTTTAAATGACATGACAGTAATGTCATTCACTGCCAACTCTCTGTCATTTTGATGGTAGAAAATCATCACACTTTTGTGTCACAGATATTAGAGTTCCACAAGGAAAAAAAAAAATGTGTTGGCATGTTTCACTTATAATGATATAGGATTGATTGTTTCCATCCTTAATTTATCCAAAAATATATTTGAGAATGATTTGCAGTGATTCAGTCATGAATGACAGTTGCTGACGGAAGAGGGATAAGACTTTAGAAAAAAAATCACTTAAAATAGTTATAGGTCACAAGGGTTTTGTAGAAAAATAATCTGATGGAACAGTTTAGATACAAACACAAATAGATTCTCTGATTCTATTGGATTAAACATAATAAATGACATCACAATTGTAACAGCAAATGCAAAACAATATTGTAGAGGTTGGTTTGATAAGGCATAAAAAGACACGAATAATCCACTTTTTTCCTACATTTTACAGCAAGTTACAATTATTGGTGATTTTATTAGAATTATAGAGTTCTAGAGCTGGTAAAAAGGGGCATGGTTGTGTACAGGTTAAGCACTTGGCTTCTAACCAAAAGGTTAGTAGTTTGATCTCACCATCTGCTCCAAAGGAGAAAAATGAGACAGTCTGCTTCCATAAAGATTTACAGGTTTGGAAACCCTATGGAGCAGTTCTACTCTATCTTACAGGGTGGGTATGAGTTGGAATCGACTCAAAGGCACAAACAATAGAACTGGTAAGATCCTTAGAGACCAGCTCAATCCAGTTTACCATTTTGTAGATGAGGAACCTAAGGAAAAACTCATTTAGCAGTTGCCAAAAAATGAGATGCCACATGTTTTTGTGGGCTATGCTAGGCATTTTATCTGGATCTGTTAACATAAATTGTTGCATTTTTTAATTTCAGGACACCAAGGAAGCCGGAGTTCAGTTCATCATTATGATGTTGCTTCTTTCTTTCCTACAGAGAACAAACTAAACCAAAGTCCAGATATTACCACAAGCGTTCTTACATTCTCTTTATGAGACACTTTATGTTTTCCTCGGACTAAGCACAGATTGCAATCACCTTGGAGAAGGGAAGGATGCATGGATAGAGAATAAGTTATCAGACACCATGTCACTGCTTCTTAAGGAAAAGATGGCTAGCCCTTCTTATCACTTCTGAAAAAATACAAAAAAGATGGTGATGATATCCAAGCACCAATCCTCACGTCACTGGAAGGTGGGTTCTCTGGGTGTGTTCCTTTCTGTTATTTGAGAGAAATGTTGAAGAGTAAGTAGGCACTATATTAGGAGGTAGATTTTTTCTTGTAATTTTACAAACATTAAAGTTCAGTGTAAATTCATATTACTAAGAAATATTAATTTTTTTTTAATTTCCACCTATGATCTTTGTCTGTGGTAGAGGAAAACCTTATTAAATGTATGCCAATGTTCTTTCATTCCTATAAAAGGAATTTTCACCCAATGGTCTCCTGGAACATACAGACTAAACTTTTACTGGTCCATTGCTGGCTACACACATCAGGTCACTTGACTTTAAGTTCATTACTGTATTTTTCCTCACATAACATGACCATGCAAACATTGCACACATGCACATAAGGTGGATAGCCGACATAGGAAACTTTGGTGCAAGAGGGCTGCACATTTTGCAAAAGAACGGCATAATGAATGTGTCAGTTGTGTAAAACAATGCCATTTTTTGCAATAAGTCCTCAGATCTCTTCTCCGTACTCCTAAAATTCAACTTTTCTTTGCCATATTGTTATTGTTTTGGGGTTCTGTTGATTTTCATTCATAGCAACCTCATGTAACAGAATTAAACTACCCAACAGGATTTTTTTTCTAGGCTGCAATATTTATGGAAGCAGATCTCCAGCTCTTCTGCCCTCAAAACCACTGGGAGGATTTGAACCACCAACAGTTCAACTAGAAACTGAGTGCTTAACCCTAGTGCTCCTTTATCATAAGCATCAATTAAATTGTAATTTTCTGTTTACTTTTCTTTCTCACCCACATTGTTCTGAGATTCCTGAGATTAGAAATTGAATGTCTTATTTAATTTTATTTATCCATCACCTGAATTATATCAGACTAAATATTAAGTCCACCAAGTTTCTGTCAACTTGTCATATTGTGGTGGTTTGCATGCTACAGTGATGCTAGAATACTGGTATGTTGAATACCAATCAGGTCACCATGGTGGAAAGATTTTAGTGGAGCTTCCAGACTAAGCCAGACTAGGATGGCCAGGTTCTCTTCTGAAAAAAAAAAAAAAAAAGTTGTCCACTGAAAGACTTAGACACAGAAAAAAAAAAAAAAAAAAAAAGTTGTCCACTGAAAGACTTAGACACAGAAGGGAAATATTGTCTGATGTGATGCCAGAAGATAAGCCTCTCAGAGTGGAAGTCCCTCCATATACATGTAGGGAGGAACTGCCTTCTCAAAGTAGAGTTGACCATAATAACATGGATGTAGTAAAGCTTTGGGATCTTCATTTGCTAACATAATAGCAGGACTCAAAATGAGAAGAAACAGCTGTAGACATACACAGCCATTGATCAGAAAATGGAATGCATGAAATATGAACCTAAGAAAATTGGAAGTTATAAAAAATGAAATGTGTGGCATAGTGCCTAAGGCATTTGACTGCTACCCAGAAGGCTGGCAGTTCAAACTCACCAGTCACTCTTCAGAAAGAAGATTGAGCAATCTACTTCCATAGTGATACAACTTCAGAAACTCAGGGAGGGGTCTCTAGGAGTCAGATCCGACTTGACAGCAGTGCGTTTTACACATAAAGATTGATATCTTAGGCATTAGTGGACTGAAAAGTACTGATATTTTCCATTCTGAATTGGACAATCATATAGTGTACAATGCCAGGAATGACAAATTGAAGAGAAGTGACATATCATTTATCTCCAAAATGAGCACTTCAAGATCTATCCTAAAGTGCAATGCTGTCAGTGATAGGATAATATCCATACGCCTACCTCAAGAACAGTTAATAATACTATTATTCAAATTTATGCACCAACCACTAAAGTCAAAGATAAAGAAATATAAGTTTTTTTTTTTTTTTTTTTTACCAACTTCTGTGCTACACTCTGAAATTCATTAGATGTGCAATCAAGATGTATTGATAATTACTGGTGATTGGAATGCTAATGTTGGAAAGAAACAAGAACCATTGGTTAGTTGTAAAATATGGCCTTGGTGATAGAAATGGCAGCAGAGATTGCATGATAGAATTTTGCAAGACCACCAACTTATTACTCACACAAACACTTTTCGCACAACATAAACAGCAACTATATACATGGAACTCACCAGGAATCAAATTTACCACACTTGTAGAAAGATGTGATGGAGAAGCTCAATTTCATTAGTCAAAACAAGGTCAGGAGCTGACTGTGTAAGAGGCCATATATTGCTCAGATGAAACTTCAGGTTGAAGTGGAAGAAAAGTGAAACAATCCATGGGAGTTAAAAATATGAACTTCAGTATATACCATGTAAATTTAGAGACCATCTGAAGAAAAGTTTTGATTTGCTGGAAACAAAAGATCAAAGGAGTTGTGGGATGACATCAAGATCATCCTATATAAAGAAAGCAAAAGGGCAGTAAAACAATAGGAAAGGAAGAAAAGACACCCCCCAAAAAGAAAATGATGGTGTAAAGAGCTGAACAGAAGATTTCAATTGGCAGCTCTAGAAGACAAAGTAAAATATTATAAAGAAATGTGCAATGGCCTGGATTTAGAAATCAAAAGATAAGAACTGACTCAACATTTCTGAAGCTGAAAGAACAGAGGATAAATTTAAGCCCAGAGGTGCAGCTTTGAAGGATTATAAAAGAAAAAAAAATATTGACTGATCCAAGAAGTATCAAGAGAAGACATAAAGAATACCCAGGATCAGTGTACCCAAAAGAATTATTTAACATTCAAACATTTCAAGAGTTAGTTAGCATATGATCAAGAATCCATAGAATTGAAGAAAGAAGTACAAGTTCACTGAAGGAATTGGTGAAAAATAAGGCTCCAGGAATTGAGAGAATACCGATTGAGATATTTTAACAAATACATGTAGCACTGGAGGTCCTCACTCATATATGCCAAAAAATTTGGAAGAGAGCTACCAAGCCAACCGACTGGAAGAGACTTATATTTGTGCCTATTTCAAAGAAAGATGATTCAACAGAATGTGGAAATTATTGACTCACATCATTAACATTATATGCAGGTAAATGTTGGCTGAAGAAACTTCAAAAATAGTTGCAACAGTACATTGACAGGGAAATGCCAGAAATTCAAGCTGGATTCAGAAAAGGACATGGATATCATTTTTGATGTCAGAAGGATCTTGGCTGTTTTGGTTCTCTGTTGTTGTTGTTGTTGTTGTTGTTAAGTGCCATCGAGTCATTTCCAACTCATAGCGACCCCATGCACAGCAGAACGAAACACTGCCCGATCCCGCGCCAGCCCCACAATCCCTGCTATACTTGAGCCCATCATCGCAACCACCATATCAATCCATCTCATTGAAGGCCTCCCCCTCTTTCGTCGACCCTCCACCCTACCTCTCTAGTTATACTCTAATAGAAATACCACTGGTAGCATAGTGCCTAAGGCACTTGACTGCTAACCAGAAGGCTGGCGGTTCAAACTCACCAACCACTCCTCAGAAGGAAGGTTGGGCTATCTACTTCCATAGTGATACCGCCTCAGAAACCCAAGGAGGGATCGTTATAAGTCAAGTCTGACTCGAGGGCACATAACAACAATGACAACAACAGATGACTTTAAAAGAAAGAGATTTATGCTCTTACAGTTTAAAAGACTAGAAATCCGAGTTCAAAATGCCAGCTCTGGAGCCCGGGTGAAAGCCCTTCATCAGTGAGCTTCAGCTCTGCCTCTTGCTCCCTGCCCACTGAAGCTAGACGCATCTCTTCACTCAGGAAACTCTTCACTCATTGGCTGCTGAGGTTAACAGGCCCAAGGTCAGCAAGTCAAATGGCACAGCCTTAAAATTATCAAGCAACGTGCCACACCACTAGTTCAAATTTAGAAACAGTCTCAAGATTGGCAGACAACACAGAAGGCCAGTGAGATGAAGACTTGGCTACATTCAGGTTCCAGGCATGCCATAAAGACCAGAGACCTTTCTCAAAGCTGTCTTCTTGTACACTGGGAGCAATGCACATCCCCAAGGAGCTATTCAGCTGCTCCAGTAGATTGCACCATGAAGTTGATTACCAGTCTCATCATGGGGAATAATGACATCCAGCTGCCTGTTGCTGGTAGATGCCATTGAGTGACCCTATGTACAACAGGAAGAAACACTGATCACTCTTGTGCCAGTCTCACAATCTTTGCTATACCTGAGCCCATCATTGCAGCTGCTGTGTCAATCCATATTATTAAGGACCTACCCTTTTTTTGTTGACCCTCCACTTTACCAACCATTAAATCATTCTCCAAGGAATGGTCCCTTCTGACAACATGACCAAAGTAGGTTAGATGAAGTCTGGCCATTCTTCCTTCCAAGGAACATTCTACTTGAACTTCTTGTAGGACAGATTTGTTAGTTCTTTTGGCAGTCCATGTATTTTCAGTATTCTTCTCCAACGTCACAACTCAAAGGCATCAACTCTTCTTCACTCTTCCTGATTTATTATCCAGCTCTCATACACATAAGACAATTGAAAATACCATGGCTTGGGTTAGGAGCACCTTACTCTTCAAAGAGACATCTTTGCTCTTCAGCACTTAAAAGAAGTCTTTTGCAGCAGACTTGTCTAGTGTAATATGTCATCTGGTGTCTTGACTGCTGCTTCCATGGGTGATGATTGTGGATCCAAGTAAAATTAAATCTTTGACAATTTCAATCTTTTATCTATCCATCGTGAAGCTGTTTATCTGACCAGTTGTGAGGATTTTCACTTTCTTTATATTGAGGTGTATTCCATACTGCAGACTAGTCTTTAATCTTCATTAGCAAATGCTACAAGTCTTCCTCACTTTCAGCAAACAAAGTTGTGTCATCTGCATGTCTCAGGTTGTTAATGAGTCTTCCTCCAATTCTAATGTCATGTTCGTCTTCATATCATCCAGCTTCTCAGGTTATTTGCTCAACATACAGATTGAGTAAGTATGGTGAAAAGTTAAACCCTGATGCACTCTCTTCTTGATTTTAAACCATGCAGTATCCCCTCATTCTGTTTGAATGACAGCCTCCTGATCTATGTACAGGTTCCTCATGAGTACAATTAAGTGTTCTGGAATTCCATTCTTCAAAAATTATCCATAATTTATTGTGATCCACACAATTGAATGTTTTTCCAAAGTGAATAAACATAAGTAAACATCTTTCTGGTATTCTTTGCTTTCCT
>NW_006922330.1:274362-276793 GCF_000298275.1 Orycteropus afer afer
ATAAATAAATAAATAAATAAAGTAAACATCTTTCTGATATTCTTTGATTTCAGCCAAGATCTATCTGACATCAGCAGAGATATCCCTCATTCCACGTCTTCTTCTGACTCCAGCTTGTGTTTCTGGAAGTTCTCTGTCAATATACTGCTGCAACCATTTTTGAATTATCTTCAGGAAGATTTTACTTGCATGTGATATTAAAGATTTTATTAGATAATTTCCACATTCTGTACGATCAGCTTTCTTTGAAAGGGTACAAATACGGATCTATTTCGGTCAGTTTGGTAGGTAGCTTTCTTTCAAATTTCTTGGCATAGATGAGTGAGTGTCTTCAGAGTGATATCCATTTGTTGAAACATCTCAATGGGTATTCCATCAGTTCTCAGAAGGAAGATTGGGCAATATACTTTCGTAGAGATCTCACCTCAGAAACCCGAGGATGATTCAGTATGAGTCAGTATCGATGTGATGGCATTGAGTTTGCTTTAGTTTTTGTTTTGTTCTTCACTAATTCCTTTAGCGAATTTTCAACTTCTTCCTTCAATATCATTGATTCTTGATCATGTGCCACCTCCTGAAATAGATGACCATCAATCTATTCTTTTTGGTACAGTGACTATGTGTAACTCTTTGTGATTCTGTGTGACTCAGCTGCCTAGCCATTCAAAACCAGGATAAGTCAAGTTGACACACAACCTTAATTACCTCACTGGCTGAAAGTCAAGAATACCAGAAAGATGTTTACCTGTCTTTTATTGACTATGCAAAGACATTTGACTGTGTGGATGGTAGCAATTTATGGATAACATTGTGAAGAATGGGAATACTAGAACATTTAATTGTGCCCATGACCAACCTGCACATAGACCAAAAGGCAGTTATTCAAACAGAACAAGGTTAAACTGCATGGTTTATTGTCAGGAAGAGTACATGTCATTGTTTTATCCTTTCCACTATACTCAATCAATCTGTATGCTGAACAAACAATCCAAAAAGCCTCTGTGAAGAAGAATGTGGCATCACGATTACAGAAAGGCTTATTAATAATCTGTGATGTGCAGATGGCATAACTTTGTTTGCTGAAAGAAAAAAAAAGTTGAAGCAATACTGCAGAAGATCAAAGACTATAGTCTTCATATAGATTATACCTCAACATAAAGAAAATGAAAATCATCACAACTGGACCAAAAAGCAAAATCATTATAAATTGAGGAAAGATTGATGGTCAAATATTTCATTTTACTTGGATCCACAATCAATGCCCATGGAGGCAGCAGTCATGAAATCACATGACATATTGCACTAGGCAAATCTGCTCCAAAAAACCTCTTAAAATGTTAGAGATAATAAATCAGTAAATATGGTCAAATGAAGTCAGAAGAGCAACCACACTGGGGAAGTATCAGAGGAAATGGTTGCAGATGCCACTAAAACTCTTTAACTTTTCTTGGCCTAAAATAATTTAACAGTGAATTTTATCTAATGGATTTTACCATCTAGGACTTGTGGAATGCTAATTAAGTTCAGTATTACATATAAAGGGAGCTCTGGTGGCATAGTGCCTAAGGCATTTGACTGCTAACCAGAAGGTTGGTTGTTCAATCCCACCAGCCACTCCTCAGAAGGAAGGTTGGGCAATCTACTTCCATAGTGATATTACCTCAGAAAACCAAGGAGGGGTCACTATGAGTTGGATCTAACTCAAGGATAGTGAATTATTATATATAAAAAAGATTCATTTGGCAATCCTTGTTGAAGTGAATAAAAATATTTTGTTGTTGTTGCTAAGTGCCATCAAGTGCTTCTAACTCACAGAGACCATATGCACAGCAGAACAAAACCCTAAGCAGTCCTGTGCCAACCTCACAGTCAATGCTATTTCTGAGCCTATGCTGCAGCCACTGTGCCAATCCATCTCATTGCATGACTTCTTTTTTGCTGACCCTCTATCAATCATGATGCCCTTTTCCAGAGGCTGGTCCCTCCTGGTAATTTGTGAAAAGCATGCAAGACAAAGTCTCACCATTCTTGCTTCCAAAAAGCATTCTTGCTGTTATCTCTTCCAAGTCAGAATCAAAAGGATGAATTATAATGTATAGTCTCACACTGCAATGAAACTCCACACTTGTTCTCAGGAACATCCTGACCTAATCCAACTATTACAGGTAGAGGTTGTTAGACCTTGCTCAGGTAGAAAATGGAGTGTGCAAACATCAGAAGCCTTGGAGTCAGACAGCTTAAAATTCTAACTTCAACTCATGACTACTACTTTAGATAGATGACCTGACATCTCTGATAGTTTCTTCACCTATCAAGAAGGATGTCAAGAGAGTCTTCATCCTGAAGGGTTTTCCTTCTTTTTTCATTCTGTTTTTAAGAATTAACTGGAAAAAATAAAATAAAAAAAGCTGAGTAAAAACTTTATAGAATG
>NW_006922330.1:277282-292925 GCF_000298275.1 Orycteropus afer afer
CCCATTGTTGCAGCCCCTGTGTCAGTCCACCACACTGAGGGCCTTCCTCTTCAGTGCTGACTGCCTGCTTTACCAAGCATGATGTTCTTCTTCAGTAACTCCTCTCTCCTGATGAACTGTCAAAGTATGTGAGGTGAATCTCACCATCCTTGCTTCTAAGGAGCATTCTGGCTGTACTTCTAAAATGGATTTGTTCTTTGTTTTGGCAGTCCATGTTAAATTCAACAATTTTTGCCAATGCCATAATTAAAAAACATTTAATTGTGGAAATTAAACATTAAAAAGTAAGGTTTTGTTGGGTAGAGTTGACTTTTGGCCAGCCACATATCACTGCAATGTCTAAGATTTTTTTGCCCTCCAAAAAGCAATTTCACTCCACTGGAGATGGTTTTGCCCCTTTTGAGAATGAATGCATGGTCTAAAGTTGTAACAAATAACTGTAACCCAAATCAAAACTTTGTAAGTTTCACAGAGGTAAAAAATCTTGTACATTTCCAATGGAGTGGATCAGAGCAAGCTTGATGGAAGAGGAAGATGGAGTGTCATTTTATTACTATGTTTTGAGAAGCAGAGATGTGAACAGGGAGGATCATTTCATAAGAAGAAGAAACATGAAGAAAAGTGCAAGTCATAAATATGGAAGAGTGAAAGGTTTGTTTAATAAACAAAAGTTTAACAATTAGCAATATTTGGAGGGAAATTTGCTCTTGAATTTATGGGCTAAGTAGAACAATTAAACGATTTTGAGGAAGTGAATTGCATGACAGTAAGAAAGGTAATTTAGCAGTGATGCAGGTGGTAGGGAGAGTAGATTGAATTACACAGAGTTTAAATGCAGGGGGACCAACAGACAAGCTAATGCAGTGCTCCAAGTGAGAAGTTGTTGTAGTTAGGTGACATCGAGTTGATTTTGACTGGTAGCAACCCTATGTACAACAGACTGAAACACTACATTGTCCTGTGCCAGTCTTGCAAGATTGTTTTTATGAGCCCATTGGGACAGCCACTGTGTCAATCTATACCATTGAGGGCCTTCCTCTTTTTCACCTGTCTTCTACTTTACCAAACAGTGCTCCAGGGACTCTTGATAACATGTCCAAAGTATATGAGTCTATGTCTTGCCATCCATTCTTCTAAGGAGCATTCTGACTGTATTCTTCCAAGATAGATTTTTTTCATTCTTCTGGTAGTCCACAGTATGGACCACAAAAGTAGAAGATCTTAAAGAGGAGTGAGAAAATGGAAGTCATTGGATCTATCTTAATCTAATTTCATAGTAAAACCCATAGATGAGACATAGCACACTTCATCAAAAACACTTCCTGAAGAAATAACTTTTTTTTTTTTTTTTTTTTCTATTGTGGCTGATACTACAGGAGAAAACTTCTCAATTACATCTTTGTTTGCTAACTGGGTCACTGAAATTATAGGTTGTACCATTCTTTTAAGGAGTTGAAAGCTTTTTTAACCTAAATGTTTTATAAGGATAACTGAGTTCCACAGACAAATCTCAAGGAACCTCAGATCTACATTAACTAGCACCCTATGCACTGATTTAATTTTAAATGCTTTACTTATATAAATGCTATAAAGAGATCATTGTTAAACCTCAAGAAGAAAATTAGTGAACTAGTCACCTTCCTAAAAGGAAGATATTCTAGACCAGACAAACTAATTATTTTGTTATTATTATTATTTCAAAAAGCAAAAGGAAATTAAACATACTATCATTGAATAATAGGAGACATAGTGATGCAGTGATTAAGTACTCAGCTGCTAACCTGAAGGTCAATAATTTGAACATGTCACCTGCTTCACAAAACAAAGATGTGACACTCTGCTTCCATAAAGAATATAATTTGGAAACCCTATGGGACAGGTCCACTCTGTACTATAGGGTTTCTATGAATCAGAATCAACTTGAGAGCAATGGGTATGATTACAAAATATTTAGCCACAAAGATTGAGGTGCCTAGAATTTTTCCTCCTTTACTAAATTTTATACCACACTTTAGAAAAACATTTGGAAATTCAGGAAGAAACTACTACTTATTTAATCTCTATTATTATGTGTAAATTTCTTATCATAAAAATCCTTATCCTATCTATAAACTTGAAAAACAAATACTGTGTGCATCTTGTAAACTTGACAATTCACAGCTGAGATCCAAATCACATTTTCTGACTTTCAGGCTAGTTCTTTCTTATCAATTGCAGTGAATTCGGACACCATCAGAAGAGAAGCCATTCCTGTTTGGGTTAATTGAGCTTGTGTGGGAGCATATGTGGGATAGAATTTATAGGAACTAGTAGCTTGCCCGGGCTCTTATTGATTAGGAATATAAGCTACAAAAGAGTGTTCATTCATGATTTAATTTGTAATGTTCACCAATATCCACCAAAACAAACAAACAGACAAACTCACTGTGACCAA
Organism: Orycteropus afer afer; assembly: GCF_000298275.1. NCBI lineage: Eukaryota > Metazoa > Chordata > Mammalia > Tubulidentata > Orycteropodidae > Orycteropus > Orycteropus afer. Next base: position 279,717 of record NW_006922330.1, read on the forward strand.
GTCGGTCCCGACTCATAGTGACCCCCTCCTTGGATTTCTGAGGCGGTATCTCTACAGAAGGAGCTCTGGTGGCCTAGTGCCTAAGCCATTTGACTGCTAACCAGAAGGCTTGTGCTTAAAACCCACCAGCCACTCACTGGAAGGGAAATTGGGCAGTCTACTTTCACAGAGATACAGCCTCTGAAACCCAAGAAGGGCTTGCTGTGAGTCAATTCGACTTGATGGCAACAGGTTTGGTTTTGATTTTATCGCTACAGAAGTACATTGTCCAGTCTTCCTCCAGAGGAATGGCTGGTGGGTTTGAAATGCCATCCTTCTAGTTAGCAGTCAAATGCCTTAGGCACTATGCCACCAGAGCTCTCCAATATCCAAACTCTGTAAAATTCACTTTTTTTTTTTTTTCTACTTTGTAATCTGTATGGCTATGTGATAATTTTGGAAGTGGTGTTTATTCATTAACTCCTCAGAATAATAAAGACATTATACACCATTCTATAGAAAATATGATTAATGAATTCAATCACTGGAAACAGAATTTAAAAAAATCAAGGCAAAACACATGGATGGACTTGGAGGACATTGAGCTGAGTGAAATAAGTCAATCACAGAAGGACAAATAGAGTATTAGTTCATTATTGTGAAAAGTCAAGGGAAGGTTTATATATGGAAGGAAACTTTCTTTGTTGGTTACCAGGAAAGGGAAAGGAAGGAACACTGAAAAAAAGAAAAAAAAAAAAAAAAAAAAAAAACATTGATGCATGTCCCTTTAGTTTTTTTGTATTTCACAGTACATAAATTCTATTTTTCAATAAAATGCTTTTTTTTTTTTTTAAATTAAGGCTAGTTCCATTTCTTGGCAATCATATATAAAAGATCAACAGTGTATAAAATATTTAAAAATATATTAAGTATTAAAATCAGCAAAAAAATATGATGAGACTAATAAAGGAAAAATGAAAATACATCTTCTCATTCCATATATTATTGTAATACATGGTTTTGAGTTGGATTCCTCAGAAACAGATTCACAGACAGTTGTATGCAGTGCAAAATGTTTAGTTTTCAGGCAAAAAGAGAAAGCACTTGGGAGAAATTTTTGTAAGCGAGTGAGAAAGGCAAGCCTAGGCAGGTTGCAACCTGGCTTTCAATGAAATTTCAATGGATGTCTCAGCAGATTGTGTAAGGTGCTGTGAGTCTAGAATAGTACATCATGGTTGAGACAGGGAGGCTGGGGCCTTGCATTACTGCTGCAAAAGACCTATTTCAAGTGCTGAAGAGCAAAGATGTATCTTTGAAGACTTAGCTGAGCCTAACCCAAGCCATGGTATTTTCAATTGCGTCATATGCACGTGAGAGCTGGGTAATGAAGAACTCTTCCAAAGAAGAGTTGATGCATTTGAGTTGTAGTGTTGGCGATGAATGGCGAAATTACCATGGACTGCCAAAGGAGTTAACAAATCTGTCCTGGAAGAAATGCAGCCAGAATGCTCCTTGGAAGCGAGAATGGCCAGACTTTGTATCACCTACTTTGGTCATGCTGTCAGAAGGGACTATTCCCTGGGGAAGGATATCATGCCTGATAATGTGGAGGGTCAATGAAAAAGGAGAAGGCACTCAACAAGGTCGACTGACACAATGGCTGCCACAATGGGCTGGCAGAGGACCGGGCAGTGTTTTATTCTGCTGTACATAAGGTTGCTATCAGTTGGAGACGACTTGACAGCACCTAACAACAACAACACTGTATTTTATGTATACATGCCTTACTTTGTATTTGAACATGTACTTATTAGTGAAATTGGCTTATAGTTGTGTTTATGGGCTCTCTTTCTCAGCTTTTCAGGGTTAACCTAGTTTTGAAAAATGAGTTTGGAAACTTTCCATTTGTTCAATGCTCTATAACAAATTTACATTTTTAGAAAATTATATCTTTGTAGAAAGTGTGTGAAAGCTAATCTACTCAACTATTTATACTCAGGGAGTATTTGAGAATAACTGAAGACATATTGATTAATTATTTTGCCCATAATTTTTGCCCCCTTCATAGTTTCTACTACATCTTACTTAACTAGAGTTATTTTTATTTCCTAGAAAATTACTAACATGTCATCAAAACATTTTTAAATGTATTGGAAGAAAATTTAGTGTTCTCATAAATAAATGTTTTAGTGAGTATTTCAAGGAGAAATGGTGTGAAGTTGAATCAGCTATCACAGTTAAAAATAAAATAAAATAATAAAATAAAATAAAACTAGCTGCCATCAAGTAAATTTGACTCATGGCAACCCCTCCTTGAGTTTCAAAGGCCATATCTCTACAGAAGTAGATTTCTCAATCTTCCTTCTGAAGAGTGGCTGGTGGGTTTGAATCACCAGACTTCTGGTTAGCAGTTAAATGTCATAGGCACTGTACCACCAGAGGTCCATAACAGAATGATCTTGTTGTCAGCCTAAATTCAGGAATGGGATAAAACCCATTGAAAAAATTCACTGCTATTGAGTCAATTCTGATTCTTAGTGATCCCCATTGGGTTTTGAAGGCTATAGATCTTTATAGAAGTAGCTTGTCTCATCTTCTTTCCACAGAGCAGCTGGTGGGTTTGAACAGCTGATCTTTAGCTGCCAAATGTCTTATACACTACACAACCAGAATTCCTTAAGGATTAGAAGAGTATTGCCAACATTATTTTATCAGAAAGTGAAAAGGAAAATGATGTCGCCATTTCCTATTGACAATAAAATCAAAACAAAATCATATTTGTTGTTGTTAGGTGTGCCGAGTCAGCTCTGAATCATAATGATGGATGTATAACAGAATGTAACACTTCCTAGTCATGGGCCATCCTCACAATCCCTGCTATGCTTGAGCCGTTCATTGCAGTCACTGTGCCTATCCATCTTACTGAAGGTCTTCCCCTTTTTCGCTTACCCTCCACTTTGCCAAACATGATATCCTTCTCCAGGGAATGATCTATTCTGACAACATGGCCAAAGTAGGTGAGACAAAGTCTGGTCATTGTCCCTTCCAAGGAACACTCCTACTCAACTTCTTCCAGGACAGATTTGATCATTCTTCTTGCAGTCCATAGTATTTTCAGTATTCTTCGTCAACACCACAATTCAAAAGCATCAACTCATCACCTATCTTTCATAGGCATATGTTGTTGTTATTTGCTGTCGAGTCATACCTGACTCACAGCGATTCCTCCTTGGGTTTCTGAGGCAGTATCAGTATGGAAGTAGATTGCCCCATCTTCCTTCTGAGGAATGGCTGGTGGGTTTCAACCACCAGGCTTCTGGTCAGCAGTCACGTGCCTTAGGCACTACGCTACCAGAGCTGCTATATGCATATGAGACAATTGAAAATACTATGCCTTGAATTAGGTGTGCCTTAGTCTTCCAAGTGACATATTTGCTCTTCAGCACTTTAAAGAGGCCTTTTTTGCAGCAAATTTTCCTAGTGCAATACAACGTTTAATATTTTTTTGACTGCTGCTTCCATGGTGTTGATTGTGAATCTAAGTAAAATGAAATCTATGATAACTTCAATCTTTTTCTCCATTAAACATGGTTCTGCTTGTTGGTCCAGTTGTGAGTTTTCCTTTTCTTTATGTTGAGCTGTAATCGATACTGAAGACTGTATCTTTAATCTTCATCAGTAAGTGCTTCAAGTCATCTTCATTTTCAGCAAGGAAGATTGTGTCATCTGCATCTCACAGATTATTAATGAGTCTTCTTCCAATACTGATGCCACATTCTTCTTCATATAGTTTGGCTTCTCAGATTTTTTGCTCAGCATAGAGATTGAATAAGTATGGTAAAAGGATACAACTCTGACATACATCCTTCCTGATTTTAAACCATGCAGTACACCTTTGTTCTATTCAAATAACAACCTCTGATCTATGTACATGTTCCTCATGAGCAAAATTAATTCTGGAATTATCATTCTTTGCAATATTATCCCATAATCTGTTATGATCCACAGAGTTGAATGCTTTTGCATAGTCAATAAAACACAAGCAAACATCTTTCTGGTATTCTTTGTTTTCAGTCAGAATCCATCTGACATTAGCAATGATGTCCCTCGTTCTAAAATCACAAAGATAAAAAATAATGAGCATTTACAGACTTTCCTCCTAACTTGAGAACTGAAATGGTCCATGCTGGACTAAATATGATTTGAAGACTGAAATTCCAGAACGAGAGAGAGAGTTGACTGGTTGAACACAGAGCAAGCATTGGCATTGTCCAGTGGATCACAAGAGTCACCACAAATGGTATTTTCAATGATATAGGAAGTTGAAACTAAGACTTTTAAAGTTCTATCAAATTTGTATTTGTCCATATAATTGTTGAGCATCTCCTTTGAAATTGCACTCCACATTTTACCCCATTTTGTTAGGATCCTTCTTTTGAATCTTTCATCCAGATGTTCAATAATGTAGCCAAACACCTTGCTTCATTTTGTCTCATGGCACAGTAGGTGGTTGTTCACTGAGACAAACACACATTTTGTTTCTTCCTTGGTTTACTGACTGTCCTTATCCTCTGTTGCTTTAGATTAATGGAGAATAATTGTTGTACCTTGGTTTGTACTTATTTTTAATGAATTATATTCTTAACGGAGGTAGAAAATATAAAGAGAGATATTTCTCAAACTTCAAATTTAGGAGATTACTCTGTTGATATTTTTTCTCCATAAAAAGCAAGCCACACACCTGAATGACCTAGATTTTATTTTTTTAAAGAAGTTTCAAGCAGTTCATGAAATCTTCAGAAAGGGTCAACTACCAGCTGAGAGCTGGATAAATGTCTGAGCTGGTAGCACAGTGTGGTTTGTGTTTGATAAAACCAGTAAGAAGGAGAGGGAAAGAATAGAAGTGTGTAACTGACCTCCTCTTTTATCTCTGACCTTTTGTAAAGCTGGCCTTGTTCAAAGCCTCTAATGATTTTGAAATTTAAAGCAAATAGAAGCTCATTTTTTTTTTTTTTTAATTTTAAGGTATTTGGTTAGCATTGACCATCTTCTTAATTCAATTGCAATATAGACATCTCTATTGTGTGTGTTTTTTTTTTTTTTTTTTTTTTGGTGTTGCTGTTGGTCTTGTTTTCTAAATCATACTCTCCAGAATGTCTCATTTACACTTCCTATCCTACAAGGACAAGATTACTAATTTCCCTTATTATTTATTTTATTTTTAATTTTTTTTTCCTTCAGTCAATCAAGACTCTTTTCTTTCCTTCATGTAGTTACAATGTCTGACCTCATTTTGGTGAGTGGTATTGGAGTTAGCTTCATGAATTTACTGCTCAGTGGGGAATTTCATGCCAAAGTGATTCACAGTGAGGTAGTAATTACATCTTGAGTTGAGCTGGGATTATAGGTGAGGCCGGAAAGAAAGTAGATGGGTTGTCAATTGTCAGAACCTCAGCAGTCTCTCCAGGCAAATATGAATGGTTGGATGAAGGAAAATCCTTCATTGGATCCCTCAATTCAAAACTAGGGAGTGGAATAGGATAAGGAACACACCTTTTCTAAATGCCAAAATAAGAGAATCTATCAAAACTGTGGACAGAATTTCAGGATCATTACATGATCATTATTGAAAATTTAATGCTTTGAGTCAAGTCAGAGGTGTCTTAGAAGAAAGGCCTAATTATCTACTTCTGAAAAATCAGAAATTAAAAGCCCTATGGAGTATAACTCTACTTTGACACACAAGAGATTTTTGAGTCAAAATTGGCTTTATGGCAACTGGTGGTGCCTGATGACTACCAAACCAAAAAACTAAACTCACTGCTGTCTAGTTGATTCTGACTCATAATGACCCCTCCTTGGGTTCCTGAGGTAGTATATATGGAAGTGTTTTGCCCAGTCTTCCTTCTGAATAGTGGCTGGTAGGTTTGAACTTCCAGCATTTTGGTTAACAGGATTGGATAAATTAATCATAATTTAATGATGGCTATAAATCTATGTCTTCAACTTGAAGCTGAAGGCAATTAAAACAAGTCCATGAGAGCCAATATATGACCTTGATAAAATCCCTCCTGAATTTAGAGACCATTTAAAAAAATAGATTTGATGCATTGAACACTACTTACTGAAAACCAGAGGAATTGTGGAATGACATCAAGAACATGATCCATGAAGAAAGCAAAAGGTCATTAAAAAGATGAGAAAAGAAGAAAAGATAAAAATGGATGTCAGAAGAGACTGTGCAATTTGCCCTTGAGTGGAGAGTAGCTAAAGCAAATGGGGAAAATGACAGGATAAAAGAGCTGAACAGAAGATTTCAAAGAGCAGCTTGAGAAGATAAAGCCAGTTATTATAATGAAACATGTGAAGACCTGGAGTTAGAAAAACAAAAAGCAAAGAACGCACTCAGTATTTCTCAAACTGAAAGAACTGAGGGCAAATTTAAGTCTCAAGTTGCAATATTGAAAGATTCTATGGGCAAAATATTAAATGATGCTGGAAGCATCAAAAGAAATGGAAGGAATACACAGAGTCATTTTACCAAAAAGAATTGGTTGATGTTCATCCATTTCAAGAGATGGCATATGCTCAAGAACCAATGGTATTGAAGGAAGAAGTTGAAGCTGCACTGAAGGAATTGTTGAAAAGCAAGACTCTGGAAATTAATGGAATATCCACTGAGCTGTTTCAATATACAGATGCCCCACTGGAGGCACTCACTCAGTTATTCCAAGAGATTTGGAAAACAGCTACATGGCCAACTGACTAGAAGTGATCCATATTTGTACCCATTCCAAAGAAAGGTGATCGTCACAGAATATGAAAATTATTGAACAATATAATTAATATCACATACAAGCAAAATCTTACTGAAGATAATTCAAAAACGGTTACAACAATATATGGACAGAAAGCTCCCAGAAATGCAAGCTGTATTCAGAAGAGGACATGGAACAAGGAATATCATCGCTGAAGTCAGATGGATCTTAACTGAAAAAATACCAAATACCAGAAAGATGTTTACTTATGTTTTATTGGCTATACAAAAGCATTTGATTGTGTGGATCATAACAAATTGTGGATAACATTGAGAAGAATGAGAATTCCAGAACACTTGTGTGTACTCATGAGGAACCTATACATAGACCAGGAGGCTGTTGTTGAAACAGTACAAGGGGCTACTGCATGGTTCAAAATCAAGCAGGGAGTGGGTCAAGGTTGTATCCTTTCACCACACTTATTCAATTGTATGCTGAGCAAATAATCCAAGAAGCTGGATTATGTGAAGGAGAATGTGGCATCAGGATTGGAGGAAGACCCATTAACAACTTGGGGTACACAGATGACACAATGTGGCTTGCTGAAAGTGAGGATGACTTGAAGCACTTCCTGATGAAGATTAAAGACTATAGTCTGCAGTATGGATTACAACTCAATGTAAAGAAAACAAAAATCCTCACAACTGGTCCAAAAAACAACTTCATGGTAGATGGAAAAAAGATTGAAGTTGTCAAATATTTCATATTACTTGGTTCTACAATCAACACCAGTGGAAGCAGCAGTCAAGGCATCAGATGACATATTGCATTGGGCAAATCCACTTCAAAAGAACTGTTTCAAGTGATGAAGAGCACAGAAGTCTCCTTGAAGATTCAGGTGCACTGAGCCCCAACCACGGTATTTTCAGTCACCTCTTATGCATTTGAGAGCTGGACAATGAGTAAAGAAGACTGAAGAAGTGTTGATGTTTTTGAGTTGTGGTGTGGGAGAGAATGCTAACAGTACTATGATCTGTGGAAAGGACTAACAAATCTGTCCTGGAATAAGTGCAGTCAGAATTCTCATTCGAAGCAAGCATGGCCAGACTTTGTCTCACCTACCTTGGTCATGTTGTCAGAAAGAACCATTCCCTGGAGAAAGATATCATGCTTGGTAAAGTGGAGGGTCAACAAAGAAGGGGAAGGCCCTTAATGAGATGGATAGACGGTGTAATGATAGGCTCAGGGATACCAAGTATTGTGAGGCTGGAACATGACTGGGCAATGTTTCCTTCTGCTGTGCATAGGGTTGCTATGAGTCAGAGATGACTCTATGACACCTAACAACAACAGCAACATAAAATCTATGTTAATAAATCTGAGACCCCTAGTGTACAGATGAGGGCATTGAAGCTCACAGATTTTTAAGAAAATTATGAAAGATAACAACTAGTAAAAGTCAGACCTGGATTCAAAATTATTCATCTGATAAAGCTAGTTTGTGTTGCATTTCTTGAGGGAGGATGTAGATCTTTGCTAGTTGCACAGCTCACCTGGAGGCATAAGGATTTTATCCAATGTGAGAAGCACTACTCAGGGAGCTAATCTCCCTTTGTATGGGTTAAAGTAATTAAGAAAGGTATATTATATTTGGGTATAAATGTTTGTGTGTGTGTTTGTGTGTGTGTGCATGTATACGTAGTAGGAAAATAGTAGTAATTGAGATTCATATATATTTGCATTCTGCACTCAATTCTGTCACTTACAACTGTGATCTTTTCAAAATTTCTTAACTTTTCTAAATCCTAGTCTTGTCATCTATGAAATGTGAGAGATAAAAGAATTTTGTGACTTAAATTGAGGTACTCTAACATTAGTCTGCTTAGTGCAGTCTCAGTATAAATGTTTGTTGTTGTTGTTATGTGCCATCGAGTCAGACCCAAATCATAGTGACACCTTCTTGGGTTTCTGAAGTGGAATCACTATAGAAGTAGATTGCCCAACCTTCCTTCTGAGGATTAATATAAATGCTTAAGAAATGTTATTGTTTTTATTACTGTAGTTATTATTATCATATCAGCAGTTCTGTAGGAGAAAGACCTGGTGATCTGCTCCCATAGAAGTTGTTATTGTTGTTTGCCATTGAGTGGATTCCAACTCATGGTGACTCTAGAAGATAGGGTAGAAGTGCCCCATTGGGCAGTGTCCAGGCATGCACAGAACCTGATGGGGTAGTTCTCTGTTACATGGAGTCACTGTTACATGGAGTCACTGTTACATGAGTGAAAAATAGACTCAATGGCACCTGACAGCAAAACCAACCACAAAGATATGACTAACAGTAGAGTATTGTTAAACCATTGAAGTCCTGTGATGTCAGGCTTGAATATTTTTAAAATGTAGCAAAAGTAGATGGAAGAAAAGTAAATTATCACAATCTTATGTGGGGGACAATAGAGAAAACTGGAAACAGTTAGCCTGGAGAGTAAAATTGCCTGAAGGAACTCCGTTGACACTTGAAGAGCTATACTAACAAAGAAGAGTTTGACTTTTTCCGTAGAGTTCAACCATAAAATTCTATGAACAAAAGATGATGGCTGCAGAGGCATAGATTGAATGTAAGGACTTATTGAAAGTTGAAATGGATAGCTTTGGGAAGTAGTATGTTTCCTATCAAAGAAATTCAGTGCAGATTGAAGAATATTGAGATCAAGGACACAGTAAGAAGTTTATAAATCTTCCTTTTGATTCTCCCTCTTATTTCTCTCTGTGTACATACTATGTCCTGCTTGAGAGATCTCTTAATTTCTCTTAGGCCAAATGAGGCAGAAGGTACCAGAAATCTTATAGAAACATAGATACTGAGGTTTCTCCACTTCTTAGACTACTCACCAGCATGGTGGACCAGACTGGAATTTAACTCTAAAGATCTTGCTATTAAGAGTGTGCATTTTCTTAGAATATCATTTGTCTAAAGTTCTTTGGAAAGCTAGCAAGATGTAGCAGGGCATGAACAGAGTTTTGAATTTATTGTTCTGGATCTATTAAACTAAAAGCTTATCCTATGTTTTTGTACATATCCAGATTCTCAAATTCTATTCAATAATTTTGGTGGAGACATTTTATCTTATGATGATAGATAGATAGATAGATAGATAGATAGATGATATATAGACAGACAGACAGACAGATAGATGAGAGAGATGATAGATGATGATGATAGATGATAGATAGATAGGAATCCAGGTCTCAAGCTATCTTTGAATAATATGAAGCCTATCATTTGTTCGCAGTGTCCCAAGGGTACATTTATTGCCTTGCTCAGTCCTCAGAAGGCCAATGTCCTTCATTATGTGGGTCATTCTTTCAGTGTGCATAAGCATTTCTACTAGTTAGGTCATGCTCTGAGCCAACAGCTTGTATGTATTTTTCATTAAATTAGAGATACAAATGTGGATTCATTTTCTCTGCCCAGTTTGATGTGGAACCAAGCTCAACCTCTCTTGCAAATGCATCCTTCAAGTGCATAGTCTTCATGTGAATAGTAGATTTTATCACTGTAGGAATCACACTTGATGATCCACAACTACCATGCTCTGCCAGTCATAAAATGCTCATCTCAATTAGCGAATGAGCATCCCATTAAGTTGATGTCAAAGATGTGAATCCTTGAGTGTGTTCATTGTGGCTAATGAAAATATGTTTAGAAATTGCTTCTCCAAATGAATCACTAGCAAAGAATTGGGTTATTATTGTAGAATGTATTTGAGTCTGGAAAAATCAATCTTTCCTTCAGCTCTGTCATCTAGCAGCTCATCAGATATTTAAAGCATCAAATCAGCTTCCTGCCTTTAACCATTCTTAGAAATTGGGGCATTTTCACAGTTTATCAAGTGACATTAAGACCATTATTATACTGATTAAAAAAAAAAGTTCAGTGAAACAAATAAATGAGTGGTATGGTTCTTTAGTAATCATTCTGTTCATTTTCGTCAGCATTGGTTAAAAAGGGCTGATTTGCTTTTGAAGATCCAGATTCTGTGGGAAGCATAGTTAAAGCCATTAAGCATCATACATGATCCCAAGCATCTGTGTTTGTATTCCTCATTATGAAAACTTGGTATAAAAAGCTACAATTGAAGGGCAGAGTATTAAAAATGTCAGAGCTATTATGTCATTTCTGAAGACTAATTTGCCTTTATCTTTTTTTCTTCTGAAGATTGTAATGAGCTGGGTTCATTTTGCTTCCCACTATTTATTTTTCAGCAGTAATGGAAAATTCTCCCCTTAGGCACAATATGCTATTTTTGTCCTAGTAGATTAGGCAGAGATGAGGAACATCTTAAAGGTGAGATATTTTTTCACAAACAATATGATGCTTAGTAGGGTAATTTGCACAATTTAGGCTGAAGAATTCCAGTTGAACTCAAGAATGACAGTTCTGTGATGGCAGAAGGGCCCATTGAAAATAAAAAAAAAAAAGCTTCCGTTTCTTGCCATGCTAAAAAATGCATGGAAGGCAAAGTTCAGACTTTTTCTCATCATTTCTTTAAATGCTCAATAAGCTGTCAAACAATATCATTTGACTCAAAAATGTAAAGTGCTGATCTCAAATGCACTGAGGCTAGAAAAATAGGAATGGAATGATTTTAAGGTTAATAAATTTAAAGAGGAAAAAAAGTTTTTTTTTTTTTTTTTCCCCCAGCAAGTATTCTTTGTTGCAGGAGACTCATGGTGCAACAATTAAGTGCTCAGATGCTAATCAAAAGGTTGGAGTTTTAAACCTACCCAGCAGCTCAATGGGGGTAAGACCTGGTGATTTCTGCCATAAAGTTTAAAGCCAAGAAAACTATGAGCAATTCCACTGTATCACATGGGATTCCTATGAATTGGAATAAACTTGGTTCCACCCAGTAACAACAATAACAATTCTTTGTTGAGGATTAGAGTTTGTATATCAGATGCATGTGGAGAAAAAACAACTCATTGTCTCTTATAAAAATGTTAATTGTGCTTTTGAGTCAAAGCAGTTCCGCAGAAAGACCATGAGTTCTGGAATAGTAAAATTGGAAAGTGACTTCTACCTCTTCCAACATGTATTTACATGAATGTGGAGAGGCCATTTAAATCTACTCAATCTATTTCCTTACCTGCACAGGAGTCATATGTTTGTTTAAACCTATGAAATTGTTATTTGACCATATTTGATCTATCAGAAAGGCAGATAGTTTACAATGTCTATATGAAAATTAATGGGGGAAAACTATCTCACAAATAGCACATAATATGGTGTAGTCACTTCCTTTTTGTTTTTGATAATGAACCCTCAAATCTTTCAGACTGTACAATGGTTCCTGGCCTACTCACCTTGCCCAAAATAAGGAAGCATCCTGTGATGATGTGAGTGAAGATTTTTGCTAATCAGTAACTATATCAATAGCTATCGCTCTCATTAATTAATCCTTACAGTATGAGGTGGATCATATTATTGTTTCCACAGAATGAGTGAGCAACTTGAGGTTTCAAAAAACTTCCACGATCATAAATTAGGAATGAGAATGAGCAAAGGGTAAATGGAGAATCCCATATTTTAACCTGAGAGGCCTTTGGCCTGTTTTCAAAGTTATAAAGTGTGTGCTTGTTTAAGTCTCCTTCACATGTCTTCAAGGAGCTCTGGTGGTCTAGTGCATAAGGCATGTGACTGCTAACAAGAAGGTTGGTGGTTCAAACCCACTAGCCACTCTGTGGAAGGAAGATGGGGTAATCTTCTTCTGTAAAGATTTACCACCTTGGAAACCCAGTGTTGGTTGGTGTGATTCAGAACCGACTTGGTGGCAGTGAGTTTTTCACATGTCCTTAACAATGAATAATAATGAATTGTTGTTGTCAGGAGTCTCTCTGCCTCATGCAACCTTATACACACTAGAAGGAAATGGTGTCCACTCCTGCATCATCCTGACACGCATTGGAGTGCTGATGTCCATAACTGTGGCTATTATGCAAGTTCATCTCACCAGGGGTCTTCCACATCCTCTGTGACCCTCTATTCACCAAAAATTATATCCTCTTTTAGTGATTGCTCTCTCTTGATAATGTGTCCAAAGCAAGAGAGTTGGACAATGTTCTGTTGTGATCTATGTTTTCAATGGCTAATATTTAGAAGTATATTAGCAGGACTTCCTTCTTAACCTTACTCTGAAATCTCACCTGAAACCTGTCCACCATGGGTGACCCTGCTTGGTCTGGAAATGTCAGTTTCATGACTTCCAGAATTGCAGAAACATGCAAGCTACTGCAGTACTATTGACCAACAGACAGGTGGTGAAATAATAGGAGTGTATAACCACATAATGTTTACAATAATGTTCAGTCACACAGATTCTGTAACTAAATTTCTAGGATTTGAAATCCAACCCTGTAACATAGGGGGACCATGGTCACAGTGGACATCAACCTCAATTGTCTAGCATAC
>NW_006922330.1:295172-296936 GCF_000298275.1 Orycteropus afer afer
GGGATTGTAATTGATGTCATAAAACAGAATGTGTATGAACTGATATATAGAACATGGATTGGCTCTGTAAACTTTCACTAACATCACAAGAATAATTAAAAAAAAAAAAAAAACCTGCAAAATAAAAACTTACACCAATTATTCCTGATATGTGGAGGTTCCTCATTTCAAATGAAAAAACTAGGCCTACAGAATTAAATTGACTTCCAGAAGTGATGTATCCACAGAGCCTTGTACCCAGACTTTTAACACACTGCTTTTCTCAGTGTTTTCACCCCAGTCCTTTTTGTCCCACTGCAAATATTTTTTTTCAATAATTTCTAAGTTTTACTTGATTATTTGTCAATACAGTTTTTATAGTATTACTATGTCATTAATTTATGATTTCTTCATTGTCAAACCCCATTCTTTAATTTAGTTACATGGTCTCTATGCCACCTGATATAGTCAGTATATGAAGGTTTATTAATAGTTTTGTGATATCAAAAACAAATCTTAAATACTATGAAAAATTTTATTCATATTGTGAAAACACCTGGATAAAAATCTTCTCCTGTGTATTCTTCACCCTCTTTTTTATTTTTTTTACTCCTAGTTAATAGAAGAAGGAAAGGGAGACAACTGTGCATAGAACGTGAAAGTCTTTCTGAAATCAAATAGAATATCATGTGGCTCTGTGTGTGTTCGTGACATGTATGTTATAACTTATTATCAAAGATGGAAAAACATTCAAAGTGACACATTGGCCAGTGGTAACAGTAAGGTAGTATACATGATGACTTGTGAGTATTTGTTGGGAACCTAAGTGTCATAACCCTGCTGTAAGGAAAGTCTCCCTCTCTGAGCTCCTGCTTTCATAATGTGCACATTGACACTGTAATAGATGTTGAGGTGTGACACCCAGACTCTTCCCTTAAGAATGAGGCATTCATTTTATGCAGTATTAAAATGAAGGTTAATGATAATTTATATACAAAATTCTGTGACTTCCTATGTTCAATAAATATTTCCTATAATAACAACAAACAAATCTGTGTTGGAAGAAGTACAGCCAAAATACTCCATAGAAACAAGAATGGCCAGAGTTGTTCTCCCCTACTTTAGCCATGTTTTCATAAGAGATCAGTCCCTGGAGAAGGATATGATGCTTGTTAATGTGAAAGGTCAATGAAAAAGGGGAAGACCCCCAACAAGATGGATTGCCACAGTGGCTACAGTGATGGCTGTAAGCATAGCAATGATTTTAGGGATGGCCCAGGACTGGGCAGTGTTTTGTTTTACTGTACATAGGGTTGCTATAAGTTGAGACCAACTTGATGGTACTTAACAACAACAACAAATTTACGATTGGAAAACTCTGAAGTGCTATACCAAGTTCAGTATTTCCAGTGGTTCTGAGGAACCTCTATGCAACTCTGAGATTGAGAGAGTGAGGACAAAACTTTTCCATCTGCTCACTACTATCTTCTTCATTTTCCTCATTGGGGCTTATTTGGGGGGGGGGGTCGGAATACTGCCATTGTGTTGTTTCTAACTCATAGTGACCCCCCTTTGGGTGTTTTGAGGCAGTATCTCTATGGCAGTAGATTGCACAATCTTCCTTCCAAGGAATGGCTGGTGGGTTTGAACTGCCAGTCTTCTGGTTAGTAGTCAAATGCCTTAGGCACTACACCACCAGACAGTACTCCCCAATAAACTTCCTCTACACTTATCTCTACCTCAGAGTAGTTTCATTGGACACCCAACTAAAGACACGTAGGTTTT
>NW_006922330.1:297346-302995 GCF_000298275.1 Orycteropus afer afer
TCCATAGAGTTCTCATTGATTAATTTTAGAAGTAGATTGACAGGACTTTCTACCTACTTTATCTCATTCTGGAACTTCCACTGACTCCTGTTTGTATGGACAACTCTGTTGGTATTTGAAATACCAGTGACATCACTTTTATCACCACGGCAATATGCAAGCCACTAGAGTACAACAAACTGGCAGATAGGTGAGGGCTTGTTTTCCTGTTGTTAGTCTAATCTTTCTTTGGCTTTTTATATATGATAGCATTTCTAATGTTCTTGGAAATAAATCTTGTATTCTGTGTTTGATTTCTAGCTTGTACACAACTCCAGGGACAATTAGCTCCTGTTGTTACCGGTGAACTGTTCTTTTCACTCTAGTTGTGCCCTGAAATTAAAAGATTAGTCCCTCATCTCCCTCAGAAAGTTCCCTGGGTGTTGCAAATGGTTTATACTCAGCTACTAACTGAAAGGTTAACAGTTCAAATCCACTCAGCAGTGAAGAAAAGACTTGTTGATCTGCTTCTGTAAAGACTGTTGTTCTTCTCACTGAAGTCAAGTTCATTCCAACTCATGGTTCCTCCATATGTGCAGAATCAAATTACTCCACAGGGTTTTCATGACTATGACATTACAGAAGCAAATTGACAAGTCTGTCTTCTGAGGTTCTTTTGGATGGGTTTGAACTGTCAACCTTTCAACTAGTAGATGATTGCTTAACCATCTGTGCTATCCAAAGATTACAGCCAACAAAATCATTTGGAGCTCAGTTCAACTGTATAACACTTGGGTGTCCAGAACAGTGAATCCTGATGACTAAGTCACTATGACTGCATAGATTCTTACATTTCAGTATAAACTATATCCTTTGAATGAATCCATCATTTCCCTATTTCATTGGCTGGACGTAAACTCTCATATATTTTTAAAGTTTTTTCTTGAGGGGCAGGGAGGACAGAAAAAGCAAACTTTTTTTTTTTTTTTTAAATCCATTTGGCAAAATTGGCTTTCTAAATCCCATTTTAAAGATTTACAGTTGGTTCTGGAAAATGTAATTCCTTTTAGTCCCTCTGATAAATGTGAGAGCAGAGTTCAATGCCAAATCCAGAAACACCAGCATTACTATTTTTTAATTGTAATTTATTTGCTTGCAGATAGGATTGAATGCTTTCCCTATATTTGCTTACTTGTGTTTTCCATTGTATGCTAAATAATGAAAAAGCTAGTTTTAACAGGCTCTCTGGTGGTAGAGTGCCTAACGCATTTGACCAGTGACCAGAAGGCTGGTGGTTCAAACTAACCAACCACTCCTCAGAAGGAAGATCGGGCAATCTACTTCTGTAGTGATACTGTCTCAGAAACCCAAGAAGAGGTCATTATGAGTCAGATCTGACTTGACAGAAGTGAGTTTAGTTTGCTTTTTATTGTTTTAAAAAAGTTCCATTTTTGTGGATAAATAAAAGCCAACTTAGGTGCAAAAATAATAATAATAATTAAAAAAAATGATTCACAATTTCTTTACATGTTAAAGGCACTCATAAGGCTGTGCAATGAAAACATCCCCTGTGGTAATCTTTAATTCTCCTAGATAATTCCCAAATTGGAACTGCTCACAGGATGCTCTGTGGGTTTGGGTTGTAAAATATCTGCCTAAAGCTATGGTTCTTCTTGGAAAAGATCTGGAGAACACAAATCTAGTTCAACCTTTGACCCACTTTGGGCTCCTTTTCTCTATCTGTCAAGGATTCCCTAGCACGGTGAGAGATTTACTGCATTTGTATTTCATTTGACTTTTGCTTTTCTTCTCAAATTTTTGGGGTTAATTTTTTCAGGCAGGTACAGGGCATGAAAAATGAATGTGATGGCAGCCATCATACATCATATCTTCTCTGTGCTCCAGGGTAGAACAGCTCTGTTGTTGTTGTTATTGTTATGTGCCGTCGAGAACAGCTCTAGTAGAAGGGAAATTTAATGAACTGGGGTCAGGCTGGCCTTCTAGCCTTGCCATCAACATCTCCAGAGAATAAAGAATACACTTCCATATAAGACACAATTTCTTTGCTGAAGAGTTCTAATTATTATAAATTACCTTCATTATAATTTCTATATATCCATCCTAGATTGGTCTATGAGAGCAACACAGAAAGCTAGTTTTCTTTTGTTTGCTTATTGGTTTTAATAACGTACCATTTTTCTTTTCAGATATTTGAAAGCATCCAAGTTATCCAGGAACCCTGGACTCCATATTAAACATATATGACTCTTTTTAAATTTTACAAATGACGTTTGTTAATTTTCTTGGACTGCCTTAACAAAATACAAAACAAACCCAGACCTACTGCCATCAAGTCAATTCTGACTTACAGCGACCCTACATGTTGGAACTGCCCATAGGGTTTCCAAGGCTATAAATCCTTATGGACACAGATTGCCTCATCTTTCTCTTGCAGACTGGCTGATGGGTTTAAACTGCCGACCTTTTTGTTAGCAACCAAATGTGTACTGCACTGCCACAGTGCCTACCTTAACCAAGTATCACAAGGTGAAGGTTTACAAGGACAAAATGAATTCTGTCACAATTCTGGAGGTTAGAAGTTCAACCCAGGATGTTAGCAAGGGCGTGTCTTCTCCCAAGGCTCTAAGGGGAAGTCTATTCTGCTTTCTCCTGGGTTCTGTTAACCCAGGTATTTCTTGGGTAGTAGCTATAGCTTAACACCATACTTCCTTGTCTGTCTCCTTGTGTCTCTACTCTTGTATAGGATGCCACCCAGACGGAATTAGGCACATCTTACTCTGGTACAACCTCATGTTAACTGATAATATCTTCAAAGACACCATTTCCAAACAAGGCCACATTTGCAGGGACCAGCAATAAAGACTTAACATAAATTTTGAGGGGACTCAAATCAACCTACAACAGTATGTTTTTTAGAATTCTCATAGGACATCTTTCTTACGAAGAAAGATGTCCTATGATGTCTTACTGTTGGACTTCATATCTACAGCTTTTAGCTACTTCTATATAACATATCCACTACCTGTCAGTCAATTTGTCATAATGTAGTGGCTTTGCTTGTTGCTATGATTCTGGAAGCTTTGCTACTAATATTTAAAACACCAGCAGTGTCACCCATTGGACTGTTTTCTGTGGAGCTTGCATTCGAACATAGACTAGGAAGAAAGGCCTGGCAATCTGCTGCTGAAAATCAGTCAATGAAAACCTATTGAATCACAACAGAATATCATGTGATACAGTATGGAGAAGTAGGTCCCTAGGTTGGAAGACACTGAAAAGACACAGTGACCACAACGACGGATGGGAGCATACAAAGGATCAAGAAGATGGCTCAGGACCAGGTACCATTTAGTTTTTTCATACGTGGGGTAGCCAGGAGTTGGAACTACAACAACAAGGGGTTGCATCTAACAACAACAACAACACAGGTAACACATTTCTATAAAAACATTCAGCTCTCTGGGCAGCCACGAGAAGATGCGTTTGAAATGGAAGAGACTGTTACTGTTATTTCAGAGGAATAAGTGAATTTTGCATTTTCTTCCCAGGGTTTCCCTTTGAATGAAGGATTAGATGATAAAAGAGATATGACTCATTTTCAGTTTGACTAAGATGAAAAGACCTCCTGTGCTGTGATAGCTACATCCTTTTGTGATTGACACTCCAACTGGCATATGTGTCATTTAAGAAACGGGAGCCAGAAGACTTGGGATTACTAGAATAGTGTTAGGTTCTCCCTGGGAAATGAAAAGTCAACACTTATTTTGCTTCACTTCCCCAAGTTACAGAATTACCATAATTCTTGCCAATATTTGACATTTTAAGCTTCAAATAAATTACCCATAGCCACAAAGCCTCTTCACACAGATTTTCTTATTTAAACAAAATGTCATTGAAAGGAAATCACACTCCCTAACATCAGTACTTTGTCAATGAGTGAACATGGTTGAGGTCCTGTACTCAGAGAAAATATAATTTGTTAATAAATGTACTAAATATGATTTTCCAGTGTGTATATATGGATTGTAGAAAATTATGTTTTCCAGGAATATCAGAATAAAGGGCAATAGGAACAAAATCAGAGAATAATTTGGAAATAATGAGAGTAATTAAGAAAGTCAGATAATGAGAGTTTATTCAATTAGATCAGTGTTTATTTTCTTTTCCACAAAGTAAATGTTAAATGTATGTTGTAGTGTTAAAATCTAACTTGTCATCTTATGCCTAATGTAACTCATGGCTACTCTAGTTTTTGATTGCATGCTAGTCAGCTCTGGTTGATTCCCTTTTATTTTCTTTGGAATGTCAAACTAGTGACACTTGAGTTGAACCCAACTCATAGTGACCCTCATTCATGAAAACCCACGTATGCAGGTCACAACTGTGTTCCATATGCTTTTCAATGATGGAGCTTTTGGAAATAGGTCACCAGAGCTTTCTTCCAAGGAACGTTTAGGTGAATTTAAAGCTCCAGTCTTCTACTTAGCAATGGAACACATTAACCCTTTGTACCACCTTGAGTCACCTTTGTAAGGAAGAGGAAAATTAAATAAGAGACAAAAGGAACAAATGTAATGGTTCAAATTGGGTCCCAAAAAACAAGATAAGTTGAAGTACCAACCCAAGCTTCCTATCTGTGTGACTTCTTTGGAAATAGGGTCTTCATAGATGTAATCAATTTAAAATGAGGTCACATTGGAGTAGAAACAAGCAAACAAAACTATCAGTTGCCATCCAGTGAATTCTGACTCGTGATTATCACATGGGTTTTCGAGCCAAATGTGCTCCAAAGTGTTTTCAATGACTGTTTTGAAAATAGATCTTCAAGACTTTCTTTCAGGGCACCTTTGGGCATATTTGAACAGCAGACCTTTCAGTTGTTATCACTAAGAATCGTCAACGTGGCTCTGGATCTCAGTGAACCTAGAACCCATTCATAAAAGACCATAACACTGCCTACTCCTGTACCTTCTCCACAATAGGAAGTACATTTGAGCTCATTCTACCAGCTACTGCGTCCTCTCACTGAGGGTCTTTCTTATTTTACTGACTCCTCTTTACCAAGCAGCTCTGGTAGCATAGTGCCTAAGATATTTGACTGCTAACCATAAGGCAGGCAGTTCAAACCCACCAGCCACTCCTCGGAAGGAAGGTTGGGCAATCTACTTCCGTAGTGATACAGCCTCAGTAGCCCAAGGAGGGGTCACTATGAGTTAAGTCTGACTCAATGGCACATAACAACAACAACAACCTCTTTACTAAGCATGATGGCCTTCCTCAGGGACTAGTCCCTCCTGATAACATTTCCAATGTAAGTGATTATCTTAATCAACACTGGTATTCTTATAGAGATGAGATTGCAGAAACTTAGATAGACACAGAGGGGAAATGGCCATGTGAATATGGAAGTAGAAATTGGAGAGGTGGAGCCATAAGCCAAGAGATGGCAAGGACTTGTAGCAATCACCAGAATAATCTAGGAAGAGGTACAGTAGCATTTTCCCCTCCTCACACCTTGATTTCAGAGTTCTACCCACCAGAATAGGAGCTCTGGTAGTACAGTGCCTAAGACACTTGACTGCGAACCAGAAGGCTGGTAGTTAAAACCTACCAGCCACTCCTCGGAAGGAAGGTTGGGCAATCTACTTC
>NW_006922330.1:303680-304987 GCF_000298275.1 Orycteropus afer afer
AGTTTCCAAGCCTGTAAATCTTTATGGAAGCAGACTGTCTCATCTTTCTTCCATACAGTGGGTGGTAGGTTTGAATCACCAAACTTTTGGTTAGCAGCCAAATACTTTAACCATTACACCACCACAGCTCCTTTTAAATAGTGATATTAGTGATAAATAAAAAAGTAATATATATTTTTCTCAGTAGTGAAAAGCAGCTCTGATCCACACTGATAATTGCTCTGATGGTGTAGTGTCTAAGGCACTTGACTGCTACCCAGAAGGCTGGAGGTTCAAGCCCACCAGCCACTCCTTGGAAGGAAGGTTGGGAGATGTACTTCCGTAGTGATACTGCCTCGCAAACCCAAGGAGGAGTTGTTATGAGTCGGATCTGACAATGAGTTTTGTTTTTTTAGTTTTAATTTGCAAACAGAAAACAGAATGAGAAGCTGGAATTGGATTTTTTTAATTAATTTCAGTCCTTTTGACTATTAGGATTCCACAGTAAAAAACAAATAAATAAAAAGCAACAGATGAATAAAAACTTGGCTAGCCACTTGCCAAAAGAAAATGAACTAAGCCAAAAGAATAAGAGAACAAAAAGACCTCCTCAGGCCTCTGCACATCATTGAACAATTAGTGTCTATACAAGGTAGCTATTGGGGCTAGAAATTATTAATTTAACTTAATTAACTAGCACATATATAAAGTCAACACGGTAACAGGGATTGGGCCAAGCCCTCTACATATATAATCTCATTATTCCTTGAATAACCTAAAGGTTTAGATGATAATACTATTCCTGTTTCATAAAAGAAATGTATGCATGGAGCAATTAAGTAACCAATCCAAGTTCCCATAGGTGGTGGGTAGTAGAGCTGACCTTGACCCTGGGGTCAGGCTGTGGTGGCCTTCCTCACACCTACTCTTCCACAGCTTCCCATAGATTATTGCTAAGATACAGGGGACCATTTTATTTTATTTCTAGCCATTTAATAGAAAAATTTAATCTCATAAAATTAAATAAATCCTAAAATTCCTACCTAGAACCCAGCACATAATAGTAGTCTATAAATTAAATAATAATAATAAATATTGAAT
The DNA here is from genome assembly GCF_000298275.1 of Orycteropus afer afer. Taxonomy (NCBI): domain Eukaryota; kingdom Metazoa; phylum Chordata; class Mammalia; order Tubulidentata; family Orycteropodidae; genus Orycteropus; species Orycteropus afer. The sequence continues at coordinate 304,761 of NW_006922330.1, forward strand.
AAAAAAACAACCTCTTTTTGTTTCTAATTCTTCCTTATTATAATTTAAAAAATTATCCTTGCATATGCTCCAGAAACCTACTCTCTCACATACTGTTGCTGTTGTTGTTGTTGTTGTTGTTATGTGCCATTGAGTCGGACCCTACTCATAGCCACCCCTTTTGGGTTTCTGAGGTGGTATTGCTATGGAAGTAGATTGCCCACTCTTCCTTCTGAGGAGTGGCTGGT
>NW_006922330.1:320554-328306 GCF_000298275.1 Orycteropus afer afer
TTGCTTCCCTGTTAGAAACCTCTTCTACCACCCTTATGTGGGTCCCTGCAGCTCTTCTGTCCATGTTCCTGATTTTTAATCCCCTTTCTCCCACTCTCCCATCCTGCTGCTTTGGGCATGCCTGGGTTCTCTTTTTTCACCTGGATCCCTGCAGCTGACTCATCCTCTGTCCTTGTTCCTGGCTTTTAATCCCCTTTCTCCCACTCTCTCATCCTACTGCTTTGGGCATGCATGGGTTCTCTCTCCTCACCTGGATCCTTGAGGCTCACTGCTCCTCTGTCTGGTTCCCTGGCTGCTATGCTAGAGACCATCATTTCAGGCACTGTGTCAAAGCATCTCATTGAGGGTCTTCCTCTTCTTCATTGATCATCAACTTTACCAAGAATAACATCCTTCTCCAGGAATGATCCCTTCTGAGAATATGACCAAACTAGCTGAGAAGTCTAGACATTCTCTCTTCCAAGGAGCATTCTGGCTGCACTTTTTCCAGGAGAGATTTGTTCATCCTTTTGGAAATTCATGCTATTTTAAGTATTCTTCACCAACAACACAATTCCAAGGCAATTTCTTTTGTCTTCCGTATTCATTGTCCAGCTTTCAGATGTATATGAGGCAATTGAAAATATCATAGTTTGGGTAAAGCACAACTTATTCTTCAAAGTGACAGCTTTCTTCTTCAATGCTTTAAAGAGTTCTTTTGCTGGAGATTTTCCCAGTGCTATAAGATCTCTGATTTCCTGATTGATACTTTCATGGATGTTGACTGTGGATCCAAGTAAAATGATATCCTGACAACTTCAATCATATCTGTTTATCATGATGTTACTTATTGGTCCACTTTTGAAGATTTTTGTTTTCTTTATTTTGTGGTGTAAACAATATTGAGCACTGTAGTCTTTGACTTTCATCAGTAAGTTCTTCAAGTCATCTTCATTTTCAGCAAGCAAGGTTGTGTCATCTGCATAACACAAGTTGTTAACAGTTTTTCTTCCAATCCTGATGCCACAGTCTTCTTCATATAGTCCATCTTCTCAGATTATTTGCTCAACATGCAGATTGAATAAGTATAATGAAAGGATGCAATCTTGACACACACCCTTCATGATTTTAAGCCATGCAGTAGCCCCCTATTTTCATCCAACAACAGCCTATTGTTCTCTGTACAAGTCTCTTATGAGCACAATTAAATGTTCTGGATTTTCCATTCTTTGCAATGTTATCCATAATTTGTTATGATCTATCTAGTTGAATGCCTTTGCATAATCAATAATATACAAGTTGAAATGTTTCTGATATTCTTTGCTTTCAGCCAAGATCTATTTGATATCAGCAATTATATCCTTTGCTCCATATTCTATTTTGAATCCAGCTTGCATTTCTGGAAGTTCCTTGTCAATATACTGCTGCAATCACTTTGAATTATCTTCAGCAGAATTTTACTTGTGTATGATAATAATATTGTTCAATAAGTTCCACATTCTTTTGGGTCACCTTTCTTTGCAGTGGGCACAAATATGTCTATTCATTTGGCTAGGTAGCTGTCTTTCATTTTCTTGGTGTAAATGAGTGAACACTTCCAGTGCTGTATCTGTTTGTTGAAATATCTCAATGGGTATTCTGTTAATACACAGAACCAATTCCACGTCTTTGTATATTTCAATATAATACTTTACTTTGTGTTCTGGAACCACCCTTTGAGATATTCTGTTCAGTTTTTTATTTCAGCATTTCTTCCATTCACTTTAACAACTCCTTATTTAAGAGCAAATTTCAATTTCTTTTGACATCAATATATATATATATTTTTAATTTTCTTCCTTTCCTCTATTTTTAACGACTGCTTACTTTCTTCTAGTATGATGTTCTTGATGTCATCTCACATCTTTTCTAGTATTTGGCCATTGGTGTTCAATGCATGTAATCTCTGCTTCAGATGGTCTCTAAATTCAGGTGGGATATAATCAAGCTTGTATTTTGGTTTCTGTGAACTTGTTTAAATTTTCTTCAGCTTCATCTTGATATTGCATATGAGCAATTGATGGTCTATTACATATTCAGTTCCTGGCCTTGTTTTCGCTGATGACATTGAGCTTCTCCGCCACTTCTTTCCACAGATGTTGTCTAGAAAATTCTTTTATATTCCATTTGCAAAGGTCCATGTGTACAGCTGCCATTTATATTGTATATAAAAAAAAGGGATTTGCAATGAATAACTCATTAGTGGAGCTCTGGTAGCATAGTGCCTAAGGTACTTGACTGCTAACTAGAAGCCTGGCGGTTCAAAGCCACCAGTCACTCCTAGGAAGGAAGATGGGGCAATCTACTTCTGTAGTGATACTTACTGCCTTGGAAAGCCAAGCAGGGGCTGCTATGAGTCAGGTCCAACTCGTCGGCACATAACAACAATAACAAACAACAACAAATCAGTAGTACTGCAAATTCTATCATGTGATCCCCAGTATCATTTATAACAGCAAGGACATATTTTCCAACTAGTAGTTATTCTTCTTTCTCATTCAAATCAGCAATAATTATCACTACAGTTTGATTTCATGTTTGGTCAATTTAAGACTGGTGAAGTTTGTAAACATTTTCAATTTCTTCCTCATTTTCTTTAGGAATTGTATAAATTTGAACAATAGTAGTATTCACTGGTCTTCCTTGTAAGTGTATTCATATTATACTATTACTAAGAGCATTGTACTTCAGGATAGATCTTGAGCTGTTCTTTTTGACTTTGGATGTAATACCATTTCCCTTCAATTTCTCATTCTTTGCATAGTATGTCATATGATTGTTTGATAAAATTGATAATTCCAGTTAATTTTAGCTCACTAATGCCTTGAATATCAATTTTTACATGTTCCATTTCATTTTTTATAACTTTCAATATTTGTGGATTCATACTTTATATATTCCACATTCTTATAATTAATGGATGTTTGTAGCTCTTTCTTCACATATTGAATCATGCCTCATCAACAAATGAAAGTCCTAAAAGCTTTATTCCATCCACATCATTAAAGTCAACTCTACTTTGAGGAGCCTGCTATTCCTCAATCTATTTTGTGTGTCTTCTAAAGGAAGACTGGGCAATCTACTTCTGTAGAGATACCATCTCAGAAACCCAAGAAAGCGTTGAAAGGATCGCTATGAGTAAAATTGACTCAATGGCAATAAGTTGTGTTTTTTTTTTTTTTCCTTTCTAATCTGTGGGGTCTTCAGACACTATATCAGACAGTGTTTCCTGGCTATTCATAATGTTTCCCAGTATTATAGAAGACATTGTTTCACTGCTATTCATAAGGCTTTTAGTGGCTTTTTTTTTTTTTTTTCCCCAGAAGTACATGGCCCAATCCTTCTTCCTAGTCGTTCTTCATCTGGAAGCTCTACTGAAACCTGTTCACTATGGGCGACCCTTCTGGTATTTGAAATGCTAGTGGTAAAGCTTCAATCCTCACAGAAACATGTAAGCCAGCATAGTATGAAAAAGTGACAGACAAGATGGTATCCCCAATATCCTTGTGTATAATTGTTGATATTTGAATCTGGTCTGCCTCCTGCTCTAGCATTTGGGTATGAGAGCACAGTGTTTCTGTTTGCTCATTGGAAGTAGAGGTAATAGACTTATCCATCTTCTTTACTTCATCCATACTTCCCCTCTTTGTCAGTGGATACCCTCTGGTGTGCTTTTCTTTCTGGAAGTTCCCTTCTATTGGGTTGAACATGGCCATTTACAATTCATTGATTATGGATTTATTAGTTGTCATAGATTTTCTTATGCCACTCCAAAATATATGTAAACTTGGCTAGGTCATGATTCTAGTGATTTACCAGTTATCTAAGGATGTAGTCCTCCCAAGGATGTTATCAGCCAATTAGTTGTAAGGGGATTAGGGTGGAATACATTATCCCTACTCCGGTCACAGCCTTCATCCTATGTAGCAGGGGTTTCTATGGCATGCAGTCTGCATCACCTTTTATCTTACAAGAGATCAAAGGAGAGAAAAGGAAGGACCTCAGTAACACTAAGAAAGAAGAGCCAGGAGGGGGGAGTGGGTCCCTTGGACCAAGAGTCCCTGTGTTATGAACTTCCTACACCTGGGGAATATTGATGCAAAGGCACATGAAGATCTTCAAGGGACAGTGGGTCCATGGTGTTCAAAGGAAACCAGGACCTTCCCCCAGAGCTGACAAAGAGAGAGAGACTTCCCCAAAAACTGGTGCTCTGAATTCAGATATTTGGACTGCTAACCTCCTAATTGAAGAAGGAAGAGGCCATCCACTTCTCAAAGAATTGGCCAGTGAAAACCTAATGAATAGCAGTGAAACACTGTCTGATATAGTACTGGTAAACTTTATGAATAGCCCTGAAACACTGTCAAATATAGTGCAAGAAGATGAGCACATCAGGTCAAAAGGCACTCACAATTTGACTGGGGGAGAGCTGATGCCTCAGAGTAGAGAGGACCTTAATGATAGGGATAAGATTAAAGCTTTCAGGACCTCCATTGGCTGAATTGGCATGGCTCAAAATGAGCAGAAACAGATGCAACCATTCATTAATAATTGCATCATGGAATGTATGAAGTGTGAATCTAGGAAAATTGGAAGTTGTCAAAAATGAAATGGAACATATAAAGAGCAATATACTAACCATTAGTGAGCTAAAATGGACTGGTTTGGGTCATTTTGAATCAGAAAGCCATATGATCTACTATGCTGGAAATGGCAAATGGAAGAGGAATGGTGTGACATTCAAAGTCAAAAAGAGGGTTTCAATGTCTGTTCTGAAGTACAACACTACAGTGATAGGATAATATCCACATGTCCACAAGGAAGACAAGTTAATACTAATATCATTCAAATGTATGAACCAACCACCAAAAGAAATTGAAGATTTCTACCAACTTGTGCATGCTCAAACTGACCAAACATGCAATCAAGATGTGTTGATTATCACTGGTGAATGGAATGCAAAAGTTGGAAACAAAGAAGAATCATCAGTAGTTGGAAAATAGGGCCTTGGAGACAGAAATAACACTGGAGATAGCATAAAGAATTTTGCAAGACCAAAGACTTATTAATTGCAAATACCTTTTTTTCAACAATGTAAATGACTTCACCAGATGGAACACACAGGAATCAGATTGACTACATCTGTGGCCAGAGGCAATGGAGAAGTTCAATATCTTCAGCCAAAATAAGACCAGGAGCTGATTGTGGAACATGCCATCAACTGCTCATATGTATATACAAGGTGAAGCTGAAGACAATTAAAATAAATCCAAAAGAGCCAAAATATGACCTTGATCATATCCATCCTGAATTTAGAACTGAGTAAAAAAAAAATAAGACTCAGGTTGAAATATTGAGAGATTCTATAGGCAAAATATTGAATGATGTACCAAACATCAAAAGAAGATAGAAGAATTACAGAGTCACTGTACCAAGAAGAATTGGTCAAATGTTCAACTGTTTCAAGAGGTGGCACATGATCAAGAACCAATGGTATTGAGGGAAGAATTTGAAGCTGCACTGAAGCAATTTGTGAAGAACAAAGCACCAGGAATTGACAGAATACCTACTGAGATGTTTCAACAAACGGAGGTCCCACTGGAGGCACTCACTCGGTTATGCCAAGAGATTTAGAAAAAAGCTACCTGGCCAACTGCCTAGAAGAGATCTACATTTGTACCCATTCCAAAGAAAGGTGATCCCACAGAATGTGGAAATTATTCAACAATATCACTAATATCACGTGCAAGTACAATCTTAGTGAAGGTAATTAAAAAACGGTTGCAGCAGTGTATTGACAAAGTTTACAGAAATGCAAGTTGGATTCAGAAGAGGACATGGAATGAGAGATATCATTGCTGATGTCAGATGGATCTTAGCTGAAAGCAAAGAATATCAGAAAGATGCTTACTTATGTTTTAATAACTATGCAAATGTATTTCATTGTGTGGATCATAACAAATTATGGATACCATTGAGAAGAATGGGAATTCCAGAACACTTTATTGTACTAATGAGGAACCTGTACATAGATCAGGAGAATGTCATTCAAGTAGAACAAAGGGATGCCTTATGGTTCAAAATCAAGAAGGGAGTACATCAATGTGATATCCTTTCACCATATGTATTCAATTTGCATACTAAGCAAATAATTCTAGAAGCTGGACTATATGAAGAATAAAATGGCATCAGGATTGGAAGAAGATTTAACACACTGCGATACACAGATGACATGACTTTGCTAGCTGAAAGTGAAGATGACTTGAATCACTTACTGATGAAGGTTAAAGACTGCAATCTGCAGTAGGGATTACACCTCAATAAAAATAAGACAAAAATCCTCACAACTGGTCCCATAAACAGCTTCACGGAGGTGGAGAAAAGATTGAACTTGTCAAGGATTTCATATTACTTGGTTCTATAATTGATGCCAATGGAAGCAGCAGTCAAGATATTGGACAACATATTGCATTGGGCAAATCTGTTGCAAAAGACCACTTTCAAGTGCCGAAGAGAAAAGATGTCTCCTCGAAGACTCAGGCACACCTAACCAAAGCCATGGTATTTTCTATCACCTCTTATGCATGTGAGAGCTGGACAATGTGTAAGGAAGACTGAAGAAAGTTGATGCTTTTGAGTTGTGGTGCTGGAGAAGAATGCTGATAGTACCAGGGTCTGCTAAAGGACTAATGAATCTGTCCAGAATGCTCGTTGGGAGCAAGAATGGCCAGACTTCGTCTGCACTACTTTGGCCATATTGTCAGAATGAACCATTCCCTGGAGAAGGATATCATGCTTGGTAAAGTGGAGGGTTGATGAAGAAGGGGAAGGCCCTCAATGAGATGGATTGACACAGTAGCTGCAACGATGGGGTCAAGTATGGCAGGGATTTTGAGGCTGGCACAAATCGGACAGTGTTTCATTCTGCTGTGTTTTCTTTCTGTGTATGAGCTGGAGACAACTCGATGACACGTAACAACAACAATAGCCTCCTAAACTGTGACAGGATAAGTTTCTGTTTGTTAATGCCATCCACTTGTGGTATTTCTGATACAGCAGCAGTAGAAAACTAAGATATTAGTCATTTCAGATGTTTCTACATTGACACTTTTTTTCCAGTTTGATTATGTGACTATATCACAAAGTAATTAGCATTGTTACAATTACCCTGTCAATAACTAACTGAAAATATATATATAAAAAAAAGGAAGATTTTATTTTACTTTAGTGAGCAATTGATTTATATGAACTGCTTTCTTATATTTTCTGCCATTCAGACAACTTAAACTTTCCCCAGGTCCATTCTTGAAGTATCCTCAAAACCTTCTAAGAGTTTATTTATGCTGTTTATTTTTAACTCCTATAAAGGTATTTAAGAGGTCGTTATAGTACGCTTAGTGTTCTACCAGTCATTTCTAAGGTAGACCAGTTACCCATTGTCGCTGAGTCAGTTCTGACTCATGGTGAACCAGCATGTGTATGATTAGAACTCCGCTCTATCAGATTTTAAACTACCGAGTTTTTGGAAGGATATAATCAAGACGTTCTTCCGAGGTGCCGCTGGGTAGACTACAATCACCTACAATCACAAACCTTTCAGTTAACAGCAAGCGTGTTAGCAATTTTCAAGACTCAGGAATTTCTTTGAAAACATGTAAAAACCTATGTAAACATCACAGTTTTAAAATTTAGTGTCAAAAGGCTTGCACACAACAGAAATGAGAAAGATTGGTC
>NW_006922330.1:332007-334095 GCF_000298275.1 Orycteropus afer afer
CTAGAAAAAACAGAAATATTATGTGGTATTTTTCCTTCTGTAGCGCATTTCTCCTTCATTTAGAATTAGAAGCCTGGTATATTTTCTTTTGCATCAAGATGTCAGTTTCAGAACTTGTATCTTTTGTGGGTGTGTACAATATTTTGTTCAATATTCAGTTATTTATCTAGGAATGACAAATATCATTTATTTGTGCAATGGAAAAAGTGGTGTTCCCATGTAATATAGATGTTTCTCAGCACAGATAAATTATGTAAAGTGATATTTAATCCATGGCTTATTTAATAGATCAGGTGATGGTTCCAGATTTATTTTAGTTTTGTGGTATCCCAAGTGGTCATATTTAATATTCTGCACAATAAAATATTATAGCTCAAATAATTAATTTCATTACTTTTCATTCATTATTAGCTAGAAAAAAGGAAATTTCAATGCTAATTTGTTGTCTTAAAATTGAAAATCAGCCAACGGTTTTTGAAATCAATTTTCAGTTTCACAATTTTGATAAGATAAAAACTCACTCACTGCCTTCGAGTTGGATCTGACTCATTGCAACCCCTCCTTGGGTTTCTGATTCGATATCGCTATGGAAGTAGATTGACCAACCTTCCTTCTGAGGAGTGGCTGGTGGGTTTGAACCACCAGCCTTCTGGTTAGCAGTCAAATACCTTAGGCACTACACCACCAGAACTCCTATTGAGAAGATAGTTTAGGCAATTGTTTTGATTTTTGGAAGAGACTTGGCAGAAGAGGTGAACCATGATTCTTTGTCCAGTAAATTTCTAATAAATTTCACTATAAAATGAAAAAAATTTATAGTGAAAATAGAATGAAAAATTAACATCTATAATTACATCTGATAGCCTTTGATGATAAATATTCAAAGAGTTTTTAGGGTTGTAAGTTTAAACATACGAGTCTTGGTCACACAATGGTTAAGTAGTGGGATGTTAAATAAAATGCTGCAGGTTTAAACCCACTCTACACTCTGCTCCTGAAAAGATTGAATCTACTGCCATTCAGTTGATTCTGACTGACAGAGACATTTTAAGACAGAGTAGAACAGCCTCATAGTGTTTGCAAGCCCTTATCTTTACAGAAGCAGACTGCCCATCTTTCTTCCACAGAGCATTGTGTGGGTTCAAATCACTGATCTGTTGGTTAGCAGCTGGCTGCTTTGTCCATTGGGCCACCAGGGTTCTTTTTTCATCAGGAAGCTCTGATGAAAACTATTCAACGTGGGTGACCTTGCTGGTATTTGAAATGCTGGTGCCATAGCTCCCAGAATCATAGCAACACACAAGCCACTACAGTATGAAAAACTGACAGATGGGGAATGGGTTGGCTTATTGCAAAAAATATTGTCAACTAATAGATTTCAAACCAATCTGCTCTTACTTACTTTTATGTTTTCAAGACCCAAGATGAAACTATTTAGAATATTGTGCATATTACAGGCACCATGTATAAATGTTCCACAATTATGTTAAAAATTGTCTTTAATAAATACAGTCATGTACATGACAGCTCTTACCACTTATCACACAAAAAGCCAAAAATGGTGTCATTTTTTCATGCACTGTGTCCTGTGGGTTTCCTACTGTTTCTTCAACAGGCTGAATAATTGTGTTTCTAAATGAGGTTACATTGACAAATGCTCATTTCAGTTTATGACACTTAATTTCTGCTGTACTCAGAGACACTTTTATGTAGTTTGATATGTAGGCCACTGTTTTGCTTAACCCATTTTACACCATCACTGCTTAACTTACACCAAAACAAATCTAGCTAAAAATCAGTCTGTTAGGCTACTGAGTTGATCTTGATCCAGCTACTGCATGTATCAGTCACAGTACTTAATATGAGGTGTTTCTTAATAACACCTACATTTATATGCATTGACACAGACACAGTGTGTGTGCATATTAAGTGTATAGAGATTCTTCTCATTTGCAAAAGAGAAATATGTTTTCTGACATTTTATTTTTTCTGGAAACATGAGACCTTCATCCTCTATCTTTAACTTTCTCTCTTAGATAAAATACAGTTGCAAGCTGTATGGGACTTTCCTCTTAAATCTTCTATAAA
>NW_006922330.1:348750-349294 GCF_000298275.1 Orycteropus afer afer
AGAACGGACCATTCCCTGGAGAAAGATATCGTGATTGGTAAAGTGGAGGGTCAATGAAAAAGGGGAAGGCCCTCAATGAGATGGATTGACACGGTGGCTGCAATGATTGGTTCAGCCATAGCAGGTATCCTGAGGCTAGCACAGGACTGGGCAATGTTTTATTCTGTTTACATAGAGTTGCTATGAGTCAGAGATGACTCAACTGCACCTAATAGCAACAACAAGGAATACATGCACACACACACACACACACACACAAATTGCCAGGATCCAACTCTTAGTGACACCCTTCTTGGGTTTCTGAGGCATTATCTATGGAAGTGATTGCCCAACCTTCCTTCTAAGGTGTGGCTGGTGGGTTTGAACAGCCAGCCTTCTGGTTAGCAGTCAAATGTTTTAGGCACTATGCCACTAGAGCTCCTAACACACACACACACACACACACACACATGTTAATAAACAGTTTCAGCAAGTTTACAGAATATAAGATCAATATACAAAACTCAGTGTTAATTTTATAAAATCTTAATATCCAGACATGAAA
>NW_006922330.1:350151-355396 GCF_000298275.1 Orycteropus afer afer
TACTCTAGATAAGTAATTTGTATCCAGAATATATAAAAACACCCTTACAACTCAATAATAATAAAAGACAAATTACTCAATTAAATGATGAGATTTAGATATTTTTCCAAATAGGATATGTGAATAACTAATAAGCATATGAGAGAATAATTGACATATTTAGCCTCCAGGAAATTAAAATCAAATTATAATGAGATGCCATTACTAGTTTAGTTATAACAAAAAAGATGCAGAGAAGCAAGTGTTGACAAGGATGGGAAGTGTTTTCATATAATTGGAGTGTAAGATCATGCAGGCACTTTGAGATACAGCTTTGCAGTCCCTCAAAATGTTAAACCTATTGTTACCATATGATCCAGCAATTTCCCTCCTTCATGTATACCCAAGCTAAATGAAAATGTACATCCATAAAAATATTTGTACATGAATGTTCATAACAACACTGTTCATAATAGCCAAAGAGTGAAAACAAAACAAGACTCAAATGTCTATCAACAGATGATGAATAAACAAATTTAGTATACCCACACAATGGAATATTATACACCATAAAACAAATTACTACTGATCCATGATACATCATAGATTAATCTTGAAATGTTATAAATGAAATAAGTCAAGCACATAACTCTACTCAATGTAATTCCATTTATGTGACAATACTCAGAATAGACAAATCCATAGGTACAGAAGATAGAATAGTGGTTGCCAGGAACTAATAAAGGAGTTCTGGTGGTACAGTGGTTAAGGTGTTTGGCTGCTAACCAAAAGGTTTGTGGTTCGAACCTACCAGCCACTACGTGGAAGAAAGCTGAAGCAGTCTGCTTCTACAAAGATTTACAGCCTTGGAAACCCAATGAGGGTCACAACACATTGAAAGCAACTCGATGGCAATGAGTGAGAGGCTAGTAGGAGAGAGGAATGGGAAGGGACTTCTATAGACATGGGGGTTTCCTTTTGAGGCTATAAAAATATTCTAGAATTATATAATGTTAATAGATATATAACTTTGTGAATATAATGAAACACTCAATTATACTCTTCAAGAGGGTCAATAAAATTTCAAGGTTATGTATTTCTCATTTTTTAAAAAAATCAGTCTTATAAAAATCAGTCAATAATTGAGCTCTAAAATCAAAGTCTCTTAAAACATGCACACAAAATAGGCAAAGATGGCAACTGATGCAGTACACCTAGGATAAAAGGCTGACAAAATAGAATATGGGGACATGATAAAGATAGATTGAGTGGTCAGAAGAAACCTTACAGACAGGGTTGTCTGTTAATTAAGACCTGAATAATGAAAAAAGCTGGCTTTGTGAAAAACTGGAGGTGGGGATACTAGCAAATGGAACAGCTAGTGTAAAGGTCTTTAAGCAAGAAATTCTTGGGCAGAAAGAAGGTCCCTGTTGCTAGAATATTGATGTAGGTGGTGTGGTAGGAGGTAAGGAGGTTTGTAGTTGGGAAAAATGAATTGAAATGAAGAGGGGAATGACAGTCTTTATAATGTGACTCATGATGATGATGATGATGATGATGATGATGATGAAGATGATGACAATCATAAACACATCAATGTGTGCCAGCATTTAGCTAGTTATTATATATATATATCTTTCTCAGTTATTATATAAAATATCACTGTAAGGGGACCATTGTCCCCATTTTACATAAAAGAAATCAAGATTTAGTGAAGTTAGCTAACTGTCCCAAGAACACACAGCTGAATGAGTGGCAGAGAAAGGTTTGAATCTATGTGGCTTCAACACCCTTGTCTTTTACCCTGATTCCAAGCCAAGCCACCTCCCAAAGGGATACTACTATAGCAGAACACTATTTATCCTTATTATGCATTATTTCATAGGTGAATGAATTAGGGAGAAGTTTATTTTCTCTCCTCAAAGTTTCGTGGGTGTGTTCTGTTCTCACAGTGGTTAGTAATGGCTCTTTGACATTTAGTGTTCATTATTTATATCTGTAGTAGTCTAAGAATACTACCTTCTTGATTTCACAAATATCCCCCACACTGGGTCAGCACCCTTCAGGATATTTTAAGTGTGTAGCTTATGTTCGAGGAACAAAATATCTCAATCTTGCTGTGAAAGCCATGTGGCATGACTCAAGGGCTGTGGCTGCATTAGACTGCTAGTTATTAAGCAGGCTGCTCTAAATAAGCAGGCAAGATCCTGTTACATTGACATGCAGTTACAGAAAAGAGCTGGCAGCCCCAGGAGCATAAAATGAAATGTCAATGTGTCCAGGTATTTGTCATTGTCCATGAAGTCATCAGCAACGGCCCGGACAAACTTTGGATTTACATTTACTCCAGCAAGTGAAATGTTACCACACTGACAAGGGAAATGTTTGCTGTGTTCTGTCCCCCTGGAAGGGATTCAAGAAAGATAAATGATACCTTTTTTCTTGGTGATTGTTTTATAAATATGGATCGGAATGGCAGAGGAGAGGCCACAGTTCTGTTCTGAACAAACACAGGACCCTTTCATGGAATTGTATGCCAGCTGACAGCAATTGTGAAGAGTGAGACCAAGAAAATAAGTCTAAACATTTTCCTCATACAGTTTGTGTCTTGCTTATTATTGCTGGGAAACTGAGGCTCAGTGGCAAAGCAAGTCCCAAGGCATCAGAGCTAGCTGCTAGAAGAACTAGGACCTGCAGAAACATCTTGCACATGAGAAAGGCACTACCCACATCACTTTCTAACAAAGAAAAAAAAATTCCAGTCATCCTAGTGGGCTAAGCTGCATATCACATTCAATGAAAACTCTTCACAATACCTAAGACATATTCACTAATTCTTCCATTTTTTCCAACCATTCTCCACTCCTAAGTGCTTTATTTATCTTCAACATTTATTCTATTGCATAAAAATTGTGAGTATATGAATTTATCTCCACATCCAATCCTCATGCCCAACTAGAGTGTCACCTCAGGAAAAACAGTGGTTATTATTTTTCAAATTATGTTATATCCTTCTTCTCTGGCAAAAAAACTGGAAAACAGAAGATGAGTACATGATTAAGTAAATTAATAACTCAATTTGGAAATAATCTGGCAGGTAGTATTTGGATATTTTTGCTGACCTTCACAATAGAGTTATAGCTTGGACACATTTTTCAATTCCTTAAGATAAAATTGTTGTCCTCAAGACAACATTTCACTTGTCTTGGAGAAAAAGGCCAATTTAGAATAGTTTATCTTCCAGGTAATTTCAGAAGTATGTATCAGGTGTTGTGATTTATGATAAAGTTTCCAGCATAACAAGGGAGAAAAATAGCTACCTCGTTCCCAGGTTTTCAAAATAATTTATTTTAGAATTGAAAATATGGGTAGATAGAATGTGTGCTTAATTGAGCAGGTCTGTGCATTTATTTAGTTTTGGAACCACTGTGGTTTGCTACAAAGAATTGATACCTTTGAATTGTGGTGTTGGTGAAGAACACTGAAGATACCATGGACTGTCAGAAGAAAGAACAAATCTGTCCTGGAGGAAGTACAGCTAGAATGCTCCTTGGAAGTGAGAATGGCCACACTTTGTCACACTTACTTTGGTCGTGTTGTCAGAGGGACCAGTGCTGGAGAAAGCTCTCATGCTTGGTAAACTAGAGGGTCAGAGAAAAAGGGTAAGACCCTTAACGAGATGGATGGATGCAGTGGCTGCAACAATCAGCTCAAACAGAACAAGGATTGTGAGGCCGGTGCAGGACCAGGCAATGTTTTGTTCTGTTGCATGTAAGGTTGTCAAAGCAAAAAAACAAAAGAACACACTGTCATTGAGTTGTTGGAATCAACTTGATGGCACCTAAAAACAACAACTTGATTTACTGCAGTAGGTGCCCACATACCAGCAAAGCACCCACACAAGGATTTTCAGAAGGCTCTTGGCCTGAAGCAGCCAGTATGGTGGTGGATTAGCTTTTCATTGATTATCTGATGAGCCAGGACATGTGGAAGGGACATGCTAGGCAAGCAGTCCAAGTCTCAGACTTAAAATAAAATCATCCATGTCTGGAGAGAGGATTAAGCAAACAGAGTCTCTCTGTCTGCTTTATCATAAGCTCTACTTCCATCATATTCCTTTGATGTCCTTAACCTTCCCTGTGACACCTGATCAATCACTATACTTCAGTCCTACCAAGGTCCTAATGGACTATTGATTGAGAGTTTAGCAGGGCAGGAGTGGTAATAACATAAGATAAAAATATGAAGCTAAGATCTATACCTTCCAACCATACATTCTGACATACTCTCAAAGCATCTAAAATTCAGAGTCTAAATGTAATGAGTATCTATTATGTTCCAGGCAAATCTCTAGGTAATTTTAATATTTTCTTTAATCTTGACCTGAAAGAAAAATATCATTTGTTTTCATTTCATAGATAAATAATATGGGTCTCAAAAATATTAAAGGGTAAAATGAGAATATAATTCTGTTTCCTAGACATGTATTCTACTAGCTGTCTTTTTAGATCTAAGATGATTATTACCAGTTAGTAGTGGTGATCTTAATGATTATAATGATAGTGTTTCAAAGGTGCATTTTTATCTGGAGATAAGTAGATTTCAAAATACAAAATATAGAATGAGCAGTACATACTTGAATGTGAAAAGCAAGTATGAATAAGATTCCTAATTGAGACCTTGATTGTTATACCTCACAAATATCCCTCAAATCCATTTGGATCTCTTATCTGCAGCCAGAAGTCTGGTTCAAGCCACAGCCATCTTTTGATTAGACAACTCCACTATTCTTCTAAAAATGTCCCTATTTTCACTCCTCTCCCCCTTGCCATTCATTCTCTACATTATTTGGTGATAATATTTTGAAACTGCTACTATAATTGTATCATTGCCTTACAATGAAGAATCACACATTAATATGTATCAAAATCATTTATTAGCTCTCTAACTTCATCTGAAACCATTCTTTCTGTATACACAGACACATATATAAAAACCAAAAAAAAACAAACTCACTGCCATCGAGTCGGTCTGACTCATAGCTACTCTTCCTTGGATTTCCAAGGCAGTATCACTATGGAAGTAGATTGCCCAATCTTCCTCCTGAGAAGTGGCTGGGGAGCTTGAACCACCAGCCTTCTGTTTAGCAGTCAAATGCCTTAGATACTAAGCCACCAGAGCTCCTAAATACATATGTGGAAGTTATATTTATGTGTGTCTATGTCAGGATTGGAGGAAGAATCATTAACAACCTGAGATATGCAGA
>NW_006922330.1:357611-359760 GCF_000298275.1 Orycteropus afer afer
ATCAGCTTGAGAAGACATATTAAATTATTATAATAGTATATGCAAAGATCTAGTGTTAGAAAACCAATAAGGACAGAACATGCTCAACAATTCCCTAGCTGAAAGAACTGAAGACAAATATCAAGCTTTAGGTTGCAACATTGAAGAGTTCTATATTGAATGATGCAGAAAGCATTAAAAGATGATGGAAGGGATACACACAGTCACTGTACAAAAAAAGAACTTCTCGATGTTCAACTATTTCAGGAAGTGACATATGATCAGGAACCAATGGTACTGAAAAAAGATGTTGAAGCTGTACTGAAGGAATTGGCAAAAAACAAGCCTTGAATAATTGATAGAATAACCATTGAGATGTTTCTACAAGTGGATGAAACACTGGAGACATTTATTCATCTATGCCAAGAAATTTGGAAGACAAATACTTTTCATGGAAATGACTGGAAGAGATCCAAATTTGTACCCATTCCAAAGAAAGGTGATCCAACAGAATTTGGGAAATTATGCATCAATATCGTTAATATCACCCACAAATAAAATCTTGCTGATGGTAATTCAAAATGGCTGTAGCGGTATATTGACAGGGAAGTTCCAGAAATGCAAGCTAGATTCAGAAGAGGACATGGAATAAGGGATATCATTGTTGATGTCAGATGGATCTTGACTGAAAGCAAAAAATACCAGAAAGATGTTTGCTTGTGTTTTATTGATTATGCAAAAGCATTTGACTCTGTGGATCATAACAAATTATGGATAACATTGTGAGGAATGGGAATTCCAGAGCACTTAATTGTGCTCATGAGGAACCTGTACATAGACCAGGAGGCTGTCATTCAAACAGAACAAGGGTATGCTTCGTGGTTCAAAATTACCATTCTTATTCAATCTGTATGCTGAGCAAATAATCTGAGAAACTGGACTATACAAAGAGAAATACGGAGTCAGGATTGAAGGAACATTCATTAACAATCTGGGATATGCAGACAACATAATCTCGCTTGCTAAAAGTGAAGATGATTTGAAGCACTTAGTAATGAAGTAAGAGAGGAGAGCTCTGGTGACGTAGTGCCTAAGGCATTTGACTGCTATCTGGAAGGCTAGTGGTTCAAACCCACCAGCCACTCAGAAGTAAGGTAGGGCTATTTACTTCTGTAGTGAAGTAAATTCACTTCACTCCTTGGGTTTTTGAGGGGTCACTATGAGTTGGATCCGACTTGACAAGTGTGAATTTAGTTTTTTTTTTTGTTGTTGTTGTTGTTTTTGTTAGTAATGAAGATTAAAGCTTACCCTTCAACATAAAGAAAGCAAAAATCCTCACAACTGGACCAATGAGTAGCGTCACAATAAATGGAGAAAAAAATTGAAGTTGTGAAAGATTCCATGTTATCTGAATTCATAACCAACACCCATGAAGCCACTAGTCATGAAAACAGACTCTCTATTGCACTGGGCAAATCTGCTGCAAAAGATCTCATTAAAGTGGTGAAGCTCATAGATATCATCTTAAGACTAAGGTGCAAATAACTCAATCATGGTCTTTTTTCAATCTTTTCATATGCTTGTGAAAGCTGACAATGAATAAGAAGACCAAATATGGTGTTGGCAAAGAATATTGAAAATATCGTGAAGATATTCTGTTCTAGTCTAGAAGAAGTGAAGCCAGAATGTCCCTGGAAGCAAGAATGGTCAGACTTCATATCCCCCACTTTGGACAGGTTTTCAGAAGGGGCCATTCCATGGAGAAGGATATCATATTTGGTAAAGTGGAATGCCAGTGAAAAAGGGGAAAACCCTCAAAAAGATGAATCGACACAGTGGTTACAATGATGGACTCAAATTAACAAGGATTGTGAGCATGATGCAGGACTGGGTAATGTTTAGTTCTGTTGTATATAGGATCATTATGAGTAAGAAATGACTGGAAGGCACCTAAGGACAACAAAGAGTGGAATGTCATAGATTGAATTGTGTCCCCAAAAAATATGTAGGAACTTGTTCTCCATTTGTCATCTGATGCAATTGTCCTATGTGTTATAAATCTTAATCTCTACCTGTGGGAATGGGGAGCTCTGGTAGCATAGTGCCTGAGGCACTTGACTGCTAACCAGAAGGCTGGTGGTTCAAACCCACCAGCCACTCCTCAGAAGGA
>NW_006922330.1:360565-364934 GCF_000298275.1 Orycteropus afer afer
CTATGCCCAGAGGCCTCCACTCAGAATCCAGCCAGCACTGACAACACCCAGATCTGGGTACCAACACTACCATTTTCATGGTCTTAGAAACAGGATTATTTTCAAGCCATGAGAACAAATGTGAATTTTTCTGCCCATGAACACCTTATAAATATCAGTAGAAAATGTTCTGATATAGCACTGGAAGATAAGCCCCTCAGGTTGGAAGGCACTCAGAGTACTACTGGGGAACAGCTTCTTCCTCAAAGTAGAAAGCCACAGTCACTGGGTTGATTCTAACTCACAGTGAGCCTACAGGATGGAGTAGAACTGCCCCAGAGGGTTTCAAGGCTGTATATATTTATGGAAGCACACTATCTCATCTTTCTCCCACAGAGCAGCTGGTGTGGTTGAACTGTCAACCAGTTGGCATTCAAATACATTAAACACTGCACATCCAGAGCTCCATTTCTTCCAAGTAGAGTCAAACTTAATGATATGAATAGAGTAAAGTGTTTGGAATCTTCATTTGCTGATGGGATATGACTCAAAATAGGAAGAAACAGCTGCCAATATCCATTAATGGGAACTGGGATATGAGAAATGTGAATCTAAGAAAATGGGAAGTATCCAAGCTAGGCAGAACTGAAGAAGTCAGTGGCATGAAAGTATCTGCTAAGCACAGTCCTTACATATGTCCTTTCTAGAATGAGGATCTGAGATGCACACATTTCTACATACACTAGAGGTAGAGTAAGGGCAGAGAATGATAAAAGGTTTCTAATGACTTTAGATAAGTGGTAAGAACATATCAACACAAACACACAGAAACATCCTGAGTAACTTTTGTGACCTACAAAAACGCAATATCTAGAATATTTGTCCTTAAACATCACTGTCAAAATCACTCGGGGTTGTTATAAAAAAATGGAGATATCAGTCTTCACATTATAAATATAGAATTGGAGCCTGATCTAAGGAATCTTCATTTCTAACTCTTTACTCAAGTTATCCAATGCATTTTTACTCTGCCCATGGAGCCCTCATCCACTCAAGAATATGTGTTGTATGTTTATTTTTTATCACCCACAGTGAGTGGACTGGCCCCATACTTCAGACCAGATCATAATTCTGAGAACTATAATCTTTTTTTTTTTTTTTTGTAATGAAACAGCTTGTCCTTTTACTGTAAGCCTATTTTGCTCTGAGGCACACTTTATAGGTTAAGATCCCTTCTGTGTTATTGAAAAATGTATGTTGGACTGTAAAGTACAATTGTTTTCAGCAAAATCACAAAGTTGGGTCCAGCATTGTGGATATTGTGAGGTTATGGACGCTATAACATAACTTGAACATTGAAGTTATCTCGGTAAATTTATTTTATGAATCTGGCCTACCCTGCCAACATGACAGGCCATTAGGAACACATAAAAGAAGAACCATGGGTAAAATCCTACTGTTCCTGATATTTTCTTTGGTGACACTTCCAGCCTATTTTTACCTCCTTGTGTCTGTTATAGTTTCATTGACTTTCTGATCTCTTGGCTGTTAACCTTGAAAAAGAATCTCTTCAGATTCTTTTTGCTTTGAAACATACTTCCTCATCTTTTACCTAGATCCTTTATTTTTTAACTTGATTTTCTTCTCTTCCATATCTATAAGCACAAGTACACACAATGGTTAATTAGTGCTTCTACTATTTCCCAGAGCCCCACAGACAACTACTATAACAGAAAACTCCTTCTCTCTTCAGTAAGTTGCCAGATGTGTTGGTCTTTTTTAATGTTATTTTTTGCTCCGACTTTTCTCATTGCCATATAAAGAAACACTCCAAACTTAGTAGCTTAAAATAACTACAAAGGTTCATTTTTCTCATGTGCTCCTGTTTGGTCAAGGCTTGGAGAGAACAGATCCAGTCTTCTCCAAACATTTTGCAGTTTGAAGCTAGGGCTTACTCAATGGCTGCAGGCTGGACTCACCTAAAGGGTCACTCACCAGCAAATTTATTGGTTGATGCAATTGTGAAGTTAGATCTGTTTACTAGAAAACTTATGCACATGGCTTCATCACATTGTGGCAGCTGGATTCTAAAGATGAGCATTCAAATGGCAGGAAGTTGAAGCTTCTTTTTTGTTAAATATAGGCCCAGAAACAGGCACAACATGATTTCCACTGTATCTCATTGGTTATGTAATGACAAACCTTAAGTTCAAGGTCAGGGGTCATAGAATTCACCTGTCAATGGGAAGAATGTGACTGAGGTTTGAGGCCATTTTTTAAAACTGCGATGTCAAACACTATCGACTTCTCAAAGGACTAACAGATCTGTCCTGGAATACGAGTAGCTGGAATGATCCTTGGAAGCAAGAATTACCAGATTTCATCTCACCTACTTTGGGCATGTTGTTAGGAGGAACCATTCCCTGGAGAAGGGTATCATGCTGGTAAAGTGTAGGGTCAATAAGGAAGTGGAAGGCCCTCAATGAAATGGCTTGACATAGTGGCTGCAACTATGGTTTCAGGTATACCAAGGATCATAAGCTGGCACAAGACTGGGCAGTGTTTTTTCTGCTGTGCATAGGGTCTCTATGAGTCAGAGATGACTAGATGGCACCTAACAACAACAACGTGTAAGCACAAGAAATAAGATTTGGAATTATGGAAGTACCAACCGTACTCCGAAGATGAGTCATGCTCAATGATTTTTATTTAAAGAAAATAGTTAAAATTTTAGTGATGCACAATATTTAGTACTTGAGAAATATGTGTTTCAATGAGGTAAAAGAGAAGACAGAGAGGTGTATTTGACTTCTTATAATATCTGCTCTAGAAATAATATCCAACAGGATAGAGGGCTTCCTTTTGTGATTTCTCTGGGAACAGAGGGGAAAGCCACTACTTATGTGTTAGATTGTTGTACTTTGGTGATTTTCATGTTGTTGTTATTATGCTGGACACTATATCACTAGCATTTCAAATTCTGGTAGGACCACTCATGGTGGACAGGTTTGAGCAGAAATTACAGATGAAGGTTGATCAGGAAGAAAGGTCTGGAGATCTATCTCCAAAAATTAGCTAGTGAACAACCTATGGGTTACAAAAAAATACTGTTCCGACTGCTGGAAGATGAGCCCTGTGGGTTTGAAAAGACTCAAAATATGACTGGAAAACAGGTGCTTCTTCAAAGTAGAGTCTACCTTAATGGTATATAAGGAGAAAAGCCTTTGTGACCTTTATCTTCTGAGGTACCAAGACTACAAATTAGATGCAACAATAGATTCAAAGAAACCAACAATCAAGAAGATGATGCAGGAAAGGGTAACATTTTGTTCCATTGTGCATGGTATCACCATGAGTCGGAGCCAAGCCAACAAGCAACAGCAGCAGAGAGGAAAGAATGTTCTTATTCTTTATAGTTTGTTAGACTTTTTAAAGCACTAATATGAACATTGTCCAATGTTTTTCTAAGTGTATCTAACAAACAAATTAGAACTGCTTTTATTAGTCCCATTAGATCAAGATTAAATTTTGCATCTCTGATGTTAGATAACACATTCAATACTGCATAACTAACAAAGTGAGTAATATTAAAATCAATTTCTTCTACTTCCCTTGCCATGGCAGTTTTATTAATATGCAAGTTTTGAATTTCAAAGTGAGGCAGAAGATCTGAACTCCAATTGGCAAAAATGAAGCAGGACACATTATCAGGCACAAGGAACATCAATGACACCAGTTAAAGACAAGGAAGAGGAAGCTTGTTGAATAAGATAAAAGAACCTAGAAAAATTTATCCCACTGCTGAGGATGATCCTAACAATAGAAAGCAGTTGTCCAATGCACAGTGTCCAAAGAGCATTTCTGGGACACAGGTGGTTTGATTGACATAGACTGGTGATAGTGTGATCTGGCCCATTCTATGTGCTAGGATCCAGTAGCAATGAAAGTGTAATTAAAGAGTTGTGTCCCATGACTGGCATCAATCCGTATAAACCAAAAAACAAACTCAATGCTATTGATATTCTCCTTGTTACTCTTAGACCCCACACCCTCTTGGTGAATGAAGGTGTCGCCATCCCTCACTTCCACCCACCTTCTGGGGCAGCAGGAATTCCATCCCAGTCTATGTGCTCAGATGGAGCCTGGGTGCCCTGCCTCACCCTTCCCAGATTTGTATTTTTTTTTTTTTTAGTTTGTTTTTGTCTGCTTTAAAATTATTATTGTTGTCCCTTTTATTATTATTCTTTATTCTTCCCTTCCCAAATTCAAATTTCCAGCTATTTCTCTCTTTCCTATTTCCAGTTGCCATTTTTTCCTTCTTGTTGTTAACCCAATTCCTTGTTTTACTTTTTGCATTTTTCACATATTTTTCTTCATTATTCTTCTACAG
>NW_006922330.1:370142-371490 GCF_000298275.1 Orycteropus afer afer
CAACAGGAAGATCAACATAAAAAAAAAAAAAAAAACAGATGGAAACTGAACAACACCTTCCTTAAGAGAGACTGAGTAAGGGACAAAAAAAAAAAAAAAATGAAATTAAAAAATTCCTTGAATCAAGTTAGAATGAAAACAGAACATAGCAAAATCTCTGGGACATCACAAAAGCAGTGATGAGAGGCCAATTTATAGCAATAAATATATACATCAGAAAAGAAGAAGGAGCCAGAATCAACATTTAAACCAACATCTCCAACAATTAGAAAAAGAAAAGCAAGAAAAGCCCAAAGTCACCAGAAGAAAGAAAATAATCAAGATTCTACAGAAAGCAATGAAAGAGAAAGACAATAGACAAAATTTACAAGACTAGACAAACCACTGGCAAATTTAACAAAGGATAAGAGGGAGAGAATACAAATAATACAAATTCATCCAATTTCAAATTCATTTTAATAAGAAATGAAATGAGCAACATCGCAACAGAACCAACTGAAATAAAAAGGATAATATCAGGATACTATGAAGACCTGTACTCCAAGAAATTTAAAAATCAGGAAGAAATGGACAGATTTCTAGAAACACACCACTTATCTACATTGACACAGAAAAGTTGAACAGATCCATAAGAAGAGAAGAAAATGAACAGATCATAAAATAAATTACCAACTGAAAAAAGTCCTGCCCTATACGGTTTCAGTGGAAAATTCTACCAAGCATTCAGAGAAGAACTGACACCAATCCTACTCAAATTATTCCAAAACATATAAAAGGATAGAACCCCCCCGAATTCATTTTATAAAGCAAGCATAACCTTGATATCAAAACCAGGCAAAGACATCACTCAAAAGGAAAACTACAGACCAGTATCCCTCATGAACATAGATGCAAAAAATCTTCAACAAAATCCTAACCAATAGACTCCAACAACATATCAAGTAAATCATTCATAATGACCAATTGGATTTCATATCAGGTATGCAAGTATGGTTCCACATTAAAAAAAAAAAAAAAAAAAAATCCACCACATAAATAAAACAAAGGAAAAGAACCACAGACATGATTATATCTATCAATGCAGAAAGGCATTTGGTAAAATCCAAAACCCACTCCTGACCAAAACTCTCAACAAAATAGGAATAGAAGGGACATTCATCAACATAATAAAGGGCTTTTTTGCAAAACCAACAGCCAACATTATTGTCAATGGAGAAAGAGTGAAACTATTCCCCGTGGGAATAGGAACCAGACAAGGATGCCCGCTATCACCACTTCTATTCAACATTGTACTGGAAGTCCTAGCCAGAGCCATAAGGCAAGAAAGGGAAATCAAAGGCATCCAAAT
>NW_006922330.1:371750-376278 GCF_000298275.1 Orycteropus afer afer
TCAAGAAAACATAAGAGATCTACATAAATGGAAGAACATCCCATGCTCATGGATAGGAAGATTGAACATTGTGAAAATGTCAGTTCTACCCAAAGCAACCTATACATTCAATACAATCCCAATCCAGAATGGATTGACAATGGAGAACACTGTGTGATAGGTAAAGATAAGTAGTGATTTGGGTGAAGAGAAGGACAATGTACAAAATGTGAGTGATCAACATAGTGGCATTGAGGAAGAGGAAGATGGAGAGGTGCATGGGAGGTACAGACAACAAAGATGAACCCTTCTGCACATACAGTACTGTGTTGTCAGTGAAGGCAAACATGGATATATGGGGGGATAGATGGGTGGACAAGCTGAACTATTAGCTATGTCTATGCAGGGAGGAATGTGCCCAAGATCATATATAAGGTTGACAGATAATGTTTCTACAAGTTTACTGGTACGTTCTGTAAGTATTCCCAGGTATATAGTAGAGCTGACAAGGGACAAGTTTTTAGTCCCTTCTTGTCCACAGCCAGCTACCCAGAGGGAGCAAATAGTTGGACCTGTGAGCTCAGGACCATAGTCACAGGAGACATCAAGGTCAATTGGCATAATATACTACATAAAACATTGTTCCACATCCCAGTTTGGCAAGTTGTGACTGGGATCTTAAAAGCTTGCAAGTGGCCATCTAGATGCAACAATGGTTCTCTCTTAGTCCAGAGCAAAGAAGAATGAAGAAAACCAAAGATTCATGGAAACAATTAGTCCATGCAACCGGTATAGCATGGAATCTTCAGCCTATACAACTATAAGACCAGAAAAACTAGATGGTGCCCAGCTACCACTGTCAAGTACTTGGAGGGGGATCTATGTAGGAGATCTTGGATAGAGTGGGAGAACAGTGTGGAACAAACTTAAAATCATTAAACAAACAAACAAGCAAAGGGACCAGGTTTGCTGGTCTGATAGAGCCTGATGGAACCACTGAGACTATGGCCCCTAGCTGTCCTTCAGGTCTGGAATTGAACCAACTCCTGTGGCTTCCAGTCAAAGAAAAGACAAGTATATGAGCTGAACATTTACATTAGGTAGATATACTCCTTGGAGAGAACAATCATAGGAGAATAGAAGGGATTTTATGCACAGGGAGACAGCTCAGGGGACAGGAGTGCATGGAGGGAAGGACTCAGGGAAGAGGTAACTATGGGGAGGAAGTGGGAGGAGAGCTGTTGCATTGCGGGAAATTGTAGTCAATGACACGAGACAAAGTGTATGTGAGCTGCTGTTTGGAAAGTGAATTCTCTGTAAACTTTAACCCAAATGACAATTAAAAAAAAAAAAAAAAAAGATGCAATCCCAGGAGGACAGGAGGATGGTGAAGGGCATGATTTAGGCAGATAGAGAGTCTGATTCTAGGTAATTAAGCTTCCCATTAATTCTTTAGTGCTCAAAGTGTGCTTTATAAGAAAATACAAGAAGCAAGTTGTGAGGATTTTCATTTATGAATATATACATATTGTGCTAATAGTGTCCCTCATTCTGAGGTGAAACAAAATTTGTCCTCATTTCTTTCATCCCTATCTGCTGTCATTATATTGTTAGGAAAGTTTGATCTGAGATGGGTCAAGGATAGAAATTATGTACAATAGTAAACCAACATCCCAAGTCAGTAAAATGTTACATGAGGTAACAAAGACACGCACCTACAAACTCCCCTTTGCCATATAAGGTAACATTCACAGGTTCTAGGTATTAAGACCTGGATAATTTGGAGGTTGTCATTTAGCCTACCACATCCGTATCACCCCATTTTGTAGCTGTGGTCACATTGTATATAATTGAAAATAAAACCTAGATTAAAATTAAAATCTTTCTTCAGTTTGACTTCCTTCCCCTTACTTACAACTACTATGTTGCCTTAGTCATATTAAAGCACAAACATTTCAAGAGTTGGGAATTCTGTTACCACCAAAATTATTAAGGTCAGGGAACTCACTCAGAAATCAAGATACCAGATGCAGATGGCAGTGAATGTAATGACAAAACCCTCCGTTCAGAGGAAATGACCCAGGGACTGATACACATCCTCCATCACTAATTATATCTATTATCAGTGAAAAAGTCTTTTCACTTCTCTGAGACACAATTTTCTTCATCTTCAAAATGAGAAATTTGCATGCGTCGTCTGACAAGCTCACAAAGTTGTTGGAAAGCTTATATGACAAAGAAACAAAAGCTATTTGGGTATGAAGAACTATCAACACCTTCATCAGGTAAATTCTCTGGGTTTCATGAGTCTATTCAATTTTTTTTTTCTTTCATTTTTTGTAAGAGAGACACATCAACCTCTGATTCTTTGTCTTCTGAGGATTGTATGAAAACCCCTGACTTAGTTTTTAACTTGTATCTGAAGCTGCAAGTGTCACTGGCAGATCTTATTAGCAGACAGCAAGAAATAGATTTGGCCTTCTGAACATTCTAGCAAAAATAATTTTTGCCTTAAAATATTGAAAACAGATATGATTAGAAAAAGCCTCTTAGAAACTGATTCTTTAATGGAAAAGCTGGGCTATTATATTGACCACTTTCCAATATGATTTTATTTTCTTGTCTTAGTAGATCATGCATATTGATAACAATAATCCTGCAAACCACAGGAAAATTTCACTGGCCAAATGCATTCTGAATAATTGCTGCTGAACTGACATAAATCTGTTTGCAACTCTAGAGTCACAAAATAAATAAGGAAACAAATAAAATAGGATTGGCACTAGCCCCAGGACTTGCCAAGGGGATGTGGGGAAATGGAAAGATCACTGGGTTGAGTGGCTGGAGAAACATTTTCTAATCCATTCTGACAAGATCAGTCTCTTCCATTTTTACTTAATTTCTGTGTCCTATTCCACAGACTTTTTTTTCCTTTTTAATTCCTTCCTAATGTGACTACTGTAAGCAAACCTGCAATTATATCTCCTTGAATATTTGTTGTGAGACCTTAACTTTTAACTCTCTATCAGAAGTGTAATTTGCTGTGTTTTCTGGCCATTTTACTTAATTTCTCTGATTATAAAAAGAAACACAGCAACACACACCCACAGTCCAAACCAGTTTCTATTGAGTCAATTCTAAATCTTGAAGATTCCATGTGTCTGAGAGGAGGACTGTGCCCCTTAGTATTTTCAATAATTGACTGTTCAGAAGTAGATTACCAGGTCATTCTTCTGAGGTACCACTGGGTAGACATGAACTTTCAAGTTTTTGATTAGCAACCAAACAGTTTACCATTTTGCATCACCAGGGACTCCATGAAAAAAAGGAGATGTTATCTGCCAACTGTTTTTTTTTTTTTTTTATATAGTGATTAATTAGATAGAAACTCCATATCTATCACAGTGGCTAAAAGAGAGTTGGTACGTAACACTAAGAAGATACCAGAAAAGTGGTTTTCTTCAGTTTATCTCAACCTCAATTCATAAACAAAAAGACTGCTGTGAAATTATAATTAGTTTTAAATGCATCTCTGTATATGTAATTTCTTCATTTAAATATCTTCAGTGATTCCCCTTACCTATTTCTGTTGAGATTATAAAATGGTACAACCAGTATGGAAAATGCTAGTAATAGAAATATCTTACCATCCAGAAATTCCACTTCTAAGTATATACCTTAGAGACCTAATTGTAATGACTTGAATAGACATATTTACACCTATTTTCCTTGTAGCATTATTCACAACAGCAAAAAGTGGAATCAACTTAATTGCCCATCATGGATAAAGAAAATATAGTCCATAATGCAGTGGAATAATATGATGCCATAAGAAATAATGAAGAATGAACAAATTATTATATAATGTGGGTAAATATGATAGATTTTATGCTGAATGAAAGAAATCAATCGTGAAAGGACACATTTGCATGATCAGACTTTTATAAGAAGACAAGAATAGGCAAATAAAACAGAAAAAAATAATAAAGCATCAATAAATCTAGAAGTTGATTCTTTGAGAGGTTTGATAAAATTTAAAATTGACAAAACACTGGTTTAATTGACAATGGGGAAAAATGAGAAGATACAAATAACCAAAATAAGAAATGAGATGGAGGACATTACAACAGAACCAACTGAGATATGAAGGATTGTAACAAAATATTATGAAAAAATGTACTCCAACAAACTTAAAAATCTAGAAGAAATGGACACATTTCTAAAGACACATTACCAACTTAGTAAAACAAAGAGTGGGATAAAATTTCAACAACCCTGTAACAAAAGAAGAAACTTAATATATCATAAAATAAATAAGCAAATAAAATTCCCAGCAAAAGAAAGCCTCAACAGAGATGGTGTCATTGGAAAATTCTACCAATCACTCAGAGAAAGGTTGACACCAATTGTATTCAAAATATTCCAGTATATAGTAAAGGAAGGAATGATCCATAATTAAATGATCCATAATTGATCCTATGAAGCCAGCATAACCCTGATACCAAAGCCAGCAAATTCAATAGAAAAGAAGAAGAAGAAGAAGAAGAAG
>NW_006922330.1:377548-385184 GCF_000298275.1 Orycteropus afer afer
AGTTGTATCGTCTGCATATCTCAGGTTGTTAATGATTCTTCCTCCAATCCTGATACCACGTTTTTCTTCATATAGTCCAGCTTCTCGGATTTGAGCCATTATACTGCCTGCCAACCTTGAGCTCCTCAGCCCTGCAGCTGCATGAGTCAGGAAAAGCCTCTAGCCTGATGTGGAAAAGCCTCCAACTTGAAGTTTGATCCAGGAACTTTGGACTTGCCAGCTTCTATAAGTGTGTGAGCCATTTCCTAAGATAAATTTCTTTATATATACATATATATATAAGCTTTACTGGTTTTGTTTCTCTAGAGAACCCAGTCTAACACACCCATGAATATAGATGCAAAACTAAATTAAACAACATACTAAAAAATAATAATAATACATCATGATCAAGTGAGATTCATTCCAGGGATGCAAGCATCCTTGCAACATTAGAAAATCAACCAACTTAACTACTGCCTAAATAACACAAAAGAATCATATGATCATCTCAATCCATGCAGAAAAGGCATTTGATAAAATCCAACACCCTTTCCTGATAAAAATTCTCAATAAAACAGGAATAGAAGGGAAATTCCTCAACATAATTAAAGACATATGGGCAAAACCAATGACCAATATTATTCTCAATGAAGAACAATTGAGAGCATTTCTCTTGAGAATGGGAACATGACAAGGATGCTTATTATCACCATTCCTATTCAAAATTGTGCTGAAAGGTCTACAAAAAGTAACAAAGTTTGAAAGGGAAATAAAGGATATTCAAAATGGAAAGGAAGTGAAATTATCCCTGTCTGTAGATGGCTTGATCCTATACATAGAAAATCCCAGATATTCTAAAAGAAAGTTACTGAAAATAGTATGATTTAGCAAAGTGGCAGGGTAAAAGATGAACTCACAAGTCAAGTGGCTTCTGCAATACTAACAAGGAGAACTCTGAAAAGACAATCAATGAAACAATACTGTTTACAATTGACTCCAAAAGGTTAAAATACCTAGGAATAAAAATACCTAGGAAAACCAAAGACTTATACAAGGAAAACTATAAAACACTAGTGTAAGAAATCAAAAGAGATCTACATTATTGGAACAAAGAATTTCATGTTCATGGACTGGAAGACTTAATGTTGTGAAAATGTCAATACTACTCAAAGTGATCTAAAGTTGCTGTTAGGTACCATCAACTTGGCCCCAACTCATAGTGATGCTAGGTACAACAGAACAAAACACTGCCTGGTCCTGCACCATCATCACATCCCTTGCCCATCGTTTTAGCCACTAGGGCAATTCATCTCATCCAGGGTCTTCCCCTTTTTCACTGACCATGTACTTTACCAAGCATGATAGCCTTCTCTAGGGACTGGTCCTTTCTGAAAACATGACCAAATAAATGAGATGAAGTCTGGCCGTTTATGCTTTCAAGAAGCATTCCAGCTGCAATTCTTCCAGGACAGATTTGTTCATTCTTTTGACAGTCCATAACATATTCAATATTCTTTATCAACACCACAATTCAAAAGCATCGACTCTTCTTTGGTCTTCCTTGTTCATTGTCCAGCTTTTACATGCATATGAAGCTAATGAAAATACTATGGCTTGGGAAGGTTGGGCAATCTACTTCTGTAGCGATACTGCCTTGGAAACCCAAAGAGGGGTCGCTATGACTCAAATCTGACTCCATGGCAGTGAGTTTGGTTTTTGCGTTGGGTGCACTTTACTCTTCAAAGTGAGATATATGGTCTTTAACACATTAAAGAGGTCTTTTGCAGTAGATTTGTCCAGTGAAATATGCCATCTCATTTCTTGACTGTTGATTCCATGAGTGCTGATTGTGGATCCAAGTAAAATGAAAACCCCAACAGCTTATCTTATCTCCATTAACCATAATATTCTTTATTTGTCTAGTTTTGAGGGGGTTTGTTTTCTTTTGATGAGGTATAACCCTTATTGAAGCCTGTACCCTTTGATCTTCATCAGTAAGTGCTTCAAGTTTTCTTCATTTTCAGCAAGCAAGATTGTGTCATCTGCCTATCTCAAGTTGGTAATGGGTTTTTCTCCAATCCTAATGTCATGTTCTTCTTCATTTAGTTCAGTTTCTGGGATTATTGTCTCAGCATTCAAATTTAATATTTGGTGAAATGATACAACCCTGACATACACCCTTGTTGATTTTAAGCCATGCAGTATCCCCTTCTTTCCTGGGAACAACATCCTCTTGGTCTATTCACAGGTTCCTCATCAGCACAGTTAAATGCTCTAGAATTCTCATTCTTCACAATGTTATCCATAATTTGTTATGATTCACACAGTCAAATATCTTTGCACAGTAAATAAAACAGGCAAAAATCTTTCTGGTATTCTGTGTTTTCAGCCAAGATCCATCAGACATCAGCAATAATATTCATTATTCCACATCCTCTTATGAATCCAGCTAGACTTTCTGGAAGTTCTTTGTCAATATACTACTGCAACCATTTTTTAAATTATCTTCAGCAAAATTTTACTTCTGTGTGATAAGAATGATATTGTTCAATAATTTCTACATTCTGTTGGATCACCTTTTTTGGTATGCACACAAATATGGATCTCTTTCAGTTGGCTATGTCTTCCAATTTTTTTGCTATAAATGAGTAAGCAACTTCAGAGCTGTATCCATTTGTTGAAACATCTCAATGAGAATTCTATCAATTCCTGGATCCTTGTATTTGCCAGTTCCTTCAGTGCATCTTGGACGTCTTCCTTCAATATCATTTGTTCATGATCATACACCACCTCCTGAAATAGTTGAAAATCCATCAATTCTTTTTGGCACAGTAATTCTGTATATTCCTCCCATCCTGTTTGAGGCTCCCTGCATCATTCAATATTTTGCCCATAGAATCCTTCAATACTGAAATGTGTGACATGAATTTTTTCCTCAGGTCTTTCAGCTGCAGAAATGCTGAGTGTGTTCTTCTCTTTTGGTTTTCCAACTCTAGGTGTTTGCACATTTCATTATAATAATTGGCTTTCTCTTCTAGAGCTGCCCTTGAAATCTTCTGTTTAGCTCTTTTATCTCATCAATGATTCGATTCTTCCATCCCATTAGCTATTCTCCATTCAAGAGAAAGTTTCAGAGTCTCTTCTGACATCCTTTTGATATTTTCTTCCTTTCTTGTCTTTTTAATTACCATTTGCTTTGTTCATGTAAGATGTTCTTGATATCATCCCAAACCTCATCTGGTCTTTGGCCATTGGTGTTCAATTAATCAAAACTATCTTCAGATGGTCTCTAATTTCAGGTGGGATGTAATCAGATTGTATTTCAGCTCTTGTGAACTTTGTTTTAATCTTCTTCAGGACACTATTCCTGTTGGACTGATTGAAAGACAGCATGGTTCAGGCTTCTGTGGCAATAGAAATGATATTTGGTTTATGATGGGAAAAATGTCTGAGCTCTATACTTATGATTTATATACTTTCACAAGTGTATATTATACTTCAGTGACATGTTATAAAAATAATTCTACCCTTTAGTCCCTTAAACCCACTCCAAGAAAAAAAAAAAAAAAAAACTTATTATATGAATTTTATTGTTACCTGCCTTCAGGTCTCCTATGAGTCACTCAGTCCTGCTGCATCTTCCTAATCATCAGCATGTTTGAGTTTATTCTTGTGGCTATTTTGCCAGTCCATCTCACAAAGGGTCTCCCATGCCCTCGTTGGCCCTCTACTTCACCAAACATGATGTCCTCCTCTAGTGGTCAATCCCACTAATGACATCTCCAAAGCAAGTAAGTCAGAAAATATACTGTTGTGACCCATAGCGTTGCATGACTAATTTTCAGAAGTAATTCTCTAGGCCTTTCTTCCTAGTCTATCTAAGTCTGAAAGCCCCACTGAAACCTGTTCACCACAGGTGATCCTGCTAGGGTTTGAAATACCAGGGCCATAGCTTCCAGCATCATAACAACACAAAATTCACCACCATGTAACAAACTGATCAATCAGTGGGGTATATCACTCTTCCTGTTTTGTGCTATTGACTGGATTCTGATTTATACCAACCCTACATGATGGAGTGGAACTGTTCCAGAGTTTCTTAGGCTGAAGTTTTATAGGGACAAATCACCTAATCATTTCTCTCATGGGGCTTAGTGAGTTTGAACTGCAGACATTTTGGCTAACAGCTGAGTATTTAACCTTTATGCAACCAAGACTCTTTACATAATTCTTAGAAGGCAACAAATAAATAGAGATTTTGCTACATACCAATAGTGTCCCTCCTCATAGTCTACCTGAAAGCTGTTGGTATGTAGAATTAATCTTCCCACTTAGATTGTAGGGCTGCAAGAGGATTACCCACATACTCCACTTTAGCCTTCAATCATCTAATTCCCATCGGTCATACAGGGCCTTACTAACCTCATTTGCCCATTTCCAATAACCAACTCAATACATCATATTTGTGTTGGCAAACAAGTTCCTTGATGGAATTAGAATTCTACCTTGAATTCCTGCCAACTTCTTCACCCAAAACAGAACTTTATCATCCAGCCCCAGACTAAAGCCCTATTCCAAACAACAGCATTGAAACTCATTTATGAGCATATCCATAGAGAGCCAATGCAAACCAAAATTTGAGTCTCACACCTCTTGGGCACAATAATTTAGCTAGTGGGTTTGAATCATTAACATTTTGGTTAGCACCCCAATGTCTTAACCACACTAGAGCTTCTATCAAGAAGTAAAGACCATACAATTTAAAACACATTTTGATATTGTCTTGCTCAGGATCTTGTTTTCTGTTCTCAACTCTTTCCCATGACTTGTTTGTAACTACATAAATGATAAGAAGTTCTGGTGGCACAGTGCCTAAAGCATTTGGCTGCTAACCAGAAGGTTAGATGTTCAAACCTACCAGTTGCTCTGTGGAAGGAAGATGGGGCAATTGACTTCTGTGAAGATTTACAGCCTCAGAAACCCAGTGGAGGTCACTATGAGTCAGAATCAAGTCAATGGTAGTGAGTTCATTTAAGGGATAGTTAATACTCTCCCTAGAATATTCACCACTTGAATTAAAGGGGAGAAAGAGAAGAAAAATAAGATGAAAATAAAAATAGGAAGATGCCATTTTTGCAGTTAATATAAGTCATATCTGAACAGATGTGAAAGACAAAAACACTCAAATGTGGATATTATTCTACTCTTCCGGTCTGTTAATTGAGAGTATCACAGGGTTAGGTTAGGCACCATCAAAGGGTATAAACAGATAATTTATAGGAGTTTCAGTGAACTGTAATGTTATTTGAGTCTCAGAGTCTTAATGGAAAAGGAGTATGGGTGCAAGTTTTCTAGCTCCCCCAGAAGAGTTTGAGTAGCCAGACTTGGATGTAAATGGCATTCAAACATGTAATGTTCATTACATTCATCTTCAGATTAATGAAACTGCTATTATCCTAGTAATTGTTTTGCAAAGAGGTTGGATACTTTGAGAGGGAAAGGAATCATTTAACAACAAAATTGCTTTCTTAACTTGTACTTAATGGTATCTTATAGACAAAAGTATCATTAAAGGATTCCTTGTATTCTTTGGAGAAGTTAATAGTTTTCATTATACCAAAGATTATACATGTTATGGCCATATTAATATATATATATATATATATATCTCAAAGAGATTATCTTTTAAACTTTATTTCTCAATAAAATCAAAGATAAAACTAAACTAGTAATGATGTTTAAGAATAATAACTAAACAATAATAAATATTATAAAAGATGGTTGAGGGACAACATAGGACATTCCCTTTCTTCTTCCTTTCAGTTTCTCTTCTTTCTTCTTCACTTTTTTAAATCAACCTCCTTTTTCTCACATTAAACTAACTCAGAAACTGGAAAACAGAATGAATTGAGCTCTGGTAGCATAGTGGCTAAGACACTTGCCTGCTAACCAGACGGCTGGCGGTTCAAAGCCACCAGCCACTCCTCGGAAGGAAGGTTGGGCAATCCTACTTCCGTAGTGATACTGCCTCGGAAACCCAAGGAGGGGTCGCTATGAGTCGGGGCCGACTCGACGGCACATAACAACAACAACAACAATGCAGTCATATATTTTGGTGTTAACAATCTTACATTTAGTATTAAAAATCTTACACATTAAAAGCACCAGTAAAAGTCATTCATCATCTTCATTGGCTGTAGCAGTGTCACTGTTACAGTCATCATGACCTTCATCATACATGATGCAGTCAAGGTGATGTAAAATGAACAGTGGATTATGAAATTGGTAAAATCCTTTTGGAAATATGAATTAGTACAATAATAAAATCTTAAGAAGACCATTTTGGATACTCTGTACTAAAGAAATTTTCCTAAATACAGAAATAGAATTATATTCAAAGACATTTACCATAGTTATTTATAGCACAAATTAGAAACAAGTTAAATGACCACCAAAATTAAAATGCTTAAGCAAATTATAGTATATATACTCAATGGAATATTATACAATATTTAAACTTAATGTCTATTGAATGGATGTTATAAATTTTATTATAACCATTTCTTGTATTAATGGAAACAGCAGGATAACTATTGTATATAAAGTATCATTATAATTATGTTAAAATAATCTAGAAAATTAATCCAAATAAAAATGGTCACTGTAGATTTTAAACTGTGAGAGTGTAGTTGTTTCTCTTATATTTCTATTTTACTGATTTTATACAATGACTGGATTAATTTTTATAATGAAAACTCATGACTTGGAATGAGAAGAAACTGCTACAAAAATTCCATTAATAATCAGAACAAGGAATGTATGAAACATCAATGTAGGAAAATTGGAAGTTGTCAAAAAATGAAATGGAAAACATAAAGATCAATATCCTGAGCATTAGCAAGCTGAAGTAGACAGGTTTTGGCCATTTTGAATCAGACAAGCAGATGATCTACTATGCAGACAATGACAAATTGAATAGGAATAGTGTGACATTCATCATCACAAAGACCATTACAAGATGTATCCTGAGGTACAGTGTTGTCAGTGATAGGGTAATATCCATGCACCTACAAGGAAGACCACTTAATCCTATCTTATTCAAATTTATGCACCAACCACCAAAGCCAAAGATGAGGAAAATGATGATTTCTACCAATTTCTGCAGTCTGAAATTGACTGAATGTACAATCAAGATGTGTTGATTGTCACTGGTGACTAGATTGCAAAAGTTGGAAACAAGAATCACCAGTAGTTGGAAAATATAGCCTTGATGATAGAAATAACTCTGGAAATAGCATGATAGAATTTTGCAAGACCAATGACTTATTCATTACAAATACTTTATTTTTTTTTTCTACAACATAGACAGTGGCTATACACATGGACTTCACCACGTGGAATACACCAGAATCAGATTGACTACACCTGTGGCAAGAGGTGATGGAGAAGTTCAATATCTTCAGCCAAAACAAGGCCAGGAGCTGATTGTGGAACAGAGACCATCAACTGCTTATATGTAACTTCAAGCTGAAGTTGAAGAAAATTAAAACCAGTCTATGAGAGTCAAAATATGATCTTGATAATATCTCTCCTGAATTTAGTGACCATCTAGAGAATAGATTTGAGGCATTGAACACCAATGACCGAAAATCAG
>NW_006922330.1:386329-391474 GCF_000298275.1 Orycteropus afer afer
ACCAGCCACTCCTCGGAAGGAAGGTTGGGCATTCCTACTTCCGTAGTGATACTGCCTCGGAAACCCAAGGAGGGGTCGCTATGAGTCAGGGCCGACTCGATGGCAAACAACAACAACAACAATATATATATATAAGCTTTACTGGTTTTGTTTCTCTAGAGAACCCAGTCTAACTCAATGGCATATGTTCAAGAACCAATGGTATTGAAGGAAGAAGTAGAGACTTCAATGAAGGAATTGTTAAAGAACAAGGCTCCAGGAATTGATGGAATACCCATTGAGATGTTTCAACAAATGGATCCTGTGCTGGAGGCACTCACTCAGCTATGTCAAGAGATTTGGAAGACAGCTACATGGCCAACTGCCTGGAAGAGATCCATATTTGTACCCTTTCTAAAGAAAGGTGATCCCACAGAAAGGGGAAATCATCAAACAATATCATTAATATGACACACAAATAAAATACTACTGAAGATAATTCAAAAATGGTTGCAGAAATATATTGACAGAGAACTTGCAGAAATGAAGCTGGATTCAGAAGAGGACTTGGAATGAGGGCTATCATTGCTGATGTCAGATGGATAGTGGTTGAATAAAAAGAATACCAGAAAAAAAATGCTTATTTATGTTTTATTGGGGAGCTCTGGTAGTGTAGTGCCTAAGGCACTTGACTGCTAACCAGAAGGTTGGCGGTTCAAACCCACTAGGCACTCCTCGGGAAGAAGGTCAGGCAATCTACTTCTATCGTGATACTGCCTCAGAAACCCAAGGAGGGGTAGCTATGAGTTGGGTCTGACTTGATGGCACATAGCAACAACAACATGTTTTATTGACTATGCAAAATATTTGATTGTGTAGATCATAACAAATTGTTCTCATTGAGAATAATGGGAATTCCAGAATACTTAATTGTACTCATAAGGAACCTGTACATAGACCAAGAGGCTATCATTCAAAAAGAACAAGGTGATATTGTTTGTTTTAAAATCAAGAAGGGAATGTGTCAGGGTTGTGTCCTTTCACCATAATTATTCATTTTGTATGCTGAGCAAATAATCCAAGAAGCTCAGTTATATGAAGAAGAATGTGGCATTCAGATTGGAGGAAGAATCATTAACAACTTGCCATACACAAATGACACAACTCCCCTTGCTGAAAGTGAAGATGACTTGAAGCACTTAAAGATGAAGATTAAAGACTACAGTCTGCTGTATGGATTACACTTTGATATATTGTCAATAAGCAACATCATGATAAATGGAGAAAAGATTGAAGTTGTCAAATACTTCATATTACTTGGTTCTACAATCAACATCGGGAGCTCTGGTAGCATAGTGGCTAAGACACTTGCCTGCTAACCAGACGGTTGGCGGTTCAAATCCACCAGCCACTCCTTGGAAGGAAGGTTGGGCAATCCTACTTCCGTAGTGATACTGCCTCGGAAACCCAAGAAGGGGTCGCTATGAGTCGGGGCCGACTCGACGGCACATAACAACAACAACAACAATC
Organism: Orycteropus afer afer; assembly: GCF_000298275.1. Classification (NCBI taxonomy): domain Eukaryota; kingdom Metazoa; phylum Chordata; class Mammalia; order Tubulidentata; family Orycteropodidae; genus Orycteropus; species Orycteropus afer. The sequence goes on from NW_006922330.1 coordinate 387,839, forward strand.
AACACCAATGGAAGAAGTAGTGAAGACATCAAAGGACATATTGCATTGGGCTAATTTATTGCAAAAGACCTCTTTCAAGTGCTGATGAGCAAAGATGTCTCCTTAAAGACTAAAGTGACCTAACCCAAGGCATAGGATTTTCAATCACCTCTTATGTATGTGAGAGCTGGACGATGAATAAGGAAGACTGAAGAAGAGTGATGCTTTTGAGTTGTGGTGTTGGTGAAGAATACTGAAAGAACCATGGGCTGCTAAAAGACTTATAAATCTATCCTGGAGGAAGTGCAGCCACAGTGCTCCTTGGAAGTGAGAGTGGCCAGATTTTGTCTCAACTGCTTTGGTCATGTTATCAGAAGGAACCAGTCACTGGAGAAGGATATCATGCTTGGTAAAGTGGAGGGTCAAAGAAAAAGGGGAAGGCCCTCAACAAGATGGGTGGATACAGTGGCTGCAATGATGGGCTCAGGAACAGTAAGGATCATGTGGCTAGCACACCATTGTACAGTGTTTCTTTCTGTGTGTATAAGGTCACTATGAGTCGGAGATGACTCAATGACACCGAACAACAACAACAACAGCAATGCAATAACAACAAAAATATTTCTGGATGAAGTTACTTTAGCAATTTTGGAGGCTAATGCTTTTTGATTAATCCCAGTTTACTTGTCATGTTGTGAACAGCTCATAGGCCAAGCACAAGGTTAATCACCTTAGGAAAAACAGAGATTCTCTTGAAACCATTTTATCCTTAAATGACTAGTGGACACGTGAGCGAGGCAGACGTGAATCCAATTGTATATATAGGCAATTGTCAGGTTACAATCAAGATCTGTCACTCACTGTGTCTAAATCTTTATGTTTAATTTGTATGTGAATCGGAAAAGATACATATGGTTCTTCTTTAGCCTTACTATGGCGCAAGAAAAATTTCAAGGCCTTTCCAATGAATTAAAAGCTGCAGGAAGTGAAAATGACTGTGATGAAGAATTTGTTGTGAGGAGAAGTTTTTGCAATAGTGTAAGAGTGAGGGCAAATGTACATAATACTGAAGCTGGGCTTCCAACTCATCCTTCTCTGTTCCATCATGGTCTAGGAAGCATCAATGGAACAGATTTTTAAAATTTACATGAACCAGAACAGTAGAAGGAACTAAGGAAACTGCAAGGTGAAGTCCTGGTAGAAACTTAATCTCCCTCTTAGAAAAAAAGCACACCATATATATTGCATAGGAAGCAAATCTCTTACCCCTCAGACTTTGAGCAGAGTCAGATAGCACTAAGCTACTCAAAGATGATGTCCACCTGCTCAAAGATGATGGCCAGCTATGCTATTTTGAATGTGTTTGGCTCTCCACAGTCCAGCCCATAATCCAACCAGGCTCCTGAAAGTACACTAAGCCTCTTCTGAGTCTCTCTTTCTAAGGCTTTGACCCACAAAGTTTCCCAGTTCAATTACCACATGAGTCACCCAAACTGTGAAACCCATGTCTGTAACTGTTCCATTCCATCAGCTGTGTCAGAACCATTTCAAAGCGGTTCGAAGCCCTGCATTAAAGGGCAAGTAGGAGTTGTCTGGAAGTCGAATGTCTAGCCCAGACCATCCAGTAGTACAGAATTCGCTGATGTCATTTCTGATGAAACTTACCTGATACATTTGAACCAAGTGTTTTGAGGGTGTAAAAAAAAAAAAAGTCAGGCTTCTTTCTAAGAAGCAGATTCTAATAGAGATGGTTGTGAACTTTGGGATAGGATTTGTCCAGCAGGGTCCAATTGCTGCAGACATAATTTCGGAAAAACAATTGGGAAAAGAAGTTATTATACATGCCATGCTACAGGTAGAATGAGAGGGCTACACCCAAGGGAAACAGGATAGACTGAATTGACGGGTAAAATTCCTAAGCTTGGTGCTAATCAAAATGTTGGTTTGAACCCACTCAGAAGCACCTTGGAAGAAAGGCTTGGAAATTTATTTTGAAACATAAATTACTGAAAACCCTGTGACACACGGTTCTACTCTGACACACGTTGGCTCTGCAGGAGTTGGAGTTGACTTGACAGCAAATGATATTCATCTTAATGGAAACTGGAGACCTTTAACCTCGAAGACAGGAAAAGCATTTACCTGTTTTAAGAACTCAAAAAAGATCCTTTAAGAGAAAACAGAATGGACAATGGGAGAAATAAAGGGACTTTATTTTAAAGATGTCTTCCTTTGGCAATATACACACTTCACTCTTAAATTAGACCTTTAACAATTTGGTTAGTAGCCAAACATATATGTTTGCATCACCCATGGCTTCTCATCATTCAATAGCAAATCATCTATTTTACTTAAGTGTTGGTCTCTCTCCATTCGACTTCAGCCTCCATTAGGACAAAGAAATTTCTCTGTTTTGTTCATTGCTGTATCCTTAGTGCCTAGAACAGTACAAGGGTCAGTGTGAATTCAGTAAATATTTCTCAATGTTCATCAAATAAAATGATTCATAAGTCCATTTCTTATTTATCCCCTTTTACTTACTTATTGTAGTGGGTTTTATATTTTACTTTCATTTCCACTTGAATAGAGTCAAGTTTATTTTGAACTGTTAGTTATGCAAATATATGTGAATAATTTTCTCCATTTCCCTTCATGATTATCTAGATAGTCCATACATTTTGTGTTAGATATTAGTGAGTTTGCAGGATATACAATTTATTGCTTCTCCCTTCAGTGATCTGATAGGCCATGAAAGAGAGACCACACTATGGCCACATCTAGGTGGGAATGTGACTTTGCTCAGTAACATCTGTTTAAATTTAACATCATTATTGCCATCAATGAAATGACTAAGCAAGAGGTCATGGATCTAATTCTTGATTTCTGGTTTTCTTTGTCTTCATGTAAGAATATTATTGCTGGGCTCTGAACCATTTCCAGAGATATTAGAAAGCAGAGGCATGTCTAACACTAATGGGAGGATCTTATTCAAGTCCATGTCCTAATATTATTAAAATCTTCCAGGTAGAAGACAAATGCCTTATCCACTATACCACCAGAGCCCCTTGATATTAATGAGAACTTTTTAGAAGAAACTCTGCTTCCTGTAGACTTTCTATTTGGTGCCACAATGAATGAGTTTTGTGACGAAAGGAAAAATGAAAATTTTTAAAGTAGCACAGCTTAATATTTTTAGGGCTGAAGAAAGGTTTTGATAATTTTGTCATCTTATTTGGTTTCAGACTAGAGTTTTAAAAGTATATACCTATCCTTCCTACTTTATCAGACTTTTAACCTGAGTCTCTGGTTCCCATTGCTCCAGATCTTAGAAATGGCAGAAATAAAATTGGCAGAAAGAAAACTCCAACACCTTCAAGAAGACTGGAAGTGGCACTTCTCAGCCTCGGTACTAATTATATACAAATTGCTTAGTCACTTTCAGCTGATCATAATACTAATAGATCATAAAGCAAAGATTCTGAAATATATCTTCTTTTGTTAAACATGGGAGCTCTGGTGGTGTAGTGCCTAAGGCATTTGACTGCTAACCAGAAGGCTGGTGGTTCAAACCCATCAGCCACTCCTTGAAAGGAAGACTAGACGATCTACTTCCATAGAGATACTGTCTTGGAAACCCAAGGAGGGGTTGCTATGAGT
>NW_006922330.1:392714-397664 GCF_000298275.1 Orycteropus afer afer
GTAGTGATACTGCCTCGGAAACCCAAGGAGGGGTCGCTATGAGTCGGGGCCGACTCAACGGCACATAACAACAACAACAACAGACCCTGAATTATTTGAAAGTGCAGAAAATTGTGCACATAGCCTCAGCTGATAATCATATTTCTTCATGTTACCTTGGTGATTTGATTTTTAAGTATATTGTTGAAACAATATACAGTCTCTGATTTGCATGACAAATAAATAGCCAGTTTGAAGTGTTGAATACCTAGAGACATTTAATCATGATATTTCAGGTAAATTATCATTATAAAGTACTTTCTGTTTAAAAAGTAAGTCACAATTTCTGTTCAATTCAGCAAATTTGTTAAGTATCTACGCTGTGCCCAGCAGTTTGTATCCCATGGAAGACAAGGAGGAATAAAAGATTACTCTTTGTATATGAAGCTCATGACTTAAGTGTGTCCACATTAAGAAAATAACTTTAGTGGCCTTTTGTTCATTTTGGTGTATGCTCTGAAGTGTAACATGGAATAGAGCTTCAGCAAATATTTCCAAACCATTTGATCTCTCCAGGCCTAATCTGTCCTCTTATGATTTGAATTTTTTTCCTACTTGTTTTATTTTACAAATTTCCTTTGGCTTTCCTCATCTATCAATTTGCCATCTTTGCCTAATAAGGCTACAGTATGTATTTCTTGGCCCAGGTAATTCAATGGTAAAGAAGGCCAACACAAACAAGCTCACCTTTCATGAGATTAGAATCTTAACATAGAACAGTGGGGCTAGAGTGCATGATTCCATGGCCTACCATTAGAGTAGTGCTGGCTAATAAATCACCCTATCACTGGTTTTTCAAAGCTAGATTTAGAAAAAAAAATATATCAACCTTCTTAAATAAGCCATACAGAGTTAATTTTAAACTGGAGCCCAGGGCATTGATATAGTAAAAGCAGAAATTTCAAAAGCAATGTTGTTGTTATTATGTGCCGTCAAGTGGGACCCTACTCATTGTGACCCCTTCTTGGGTTTCTGAGGCAGTATCACTATGGAAGTAGATTGCTCCATCTTCCTTCCGAGAATTGGCTGGTGTGTTTGAACCACCAGCCTTCTGGTTAGCAGTCAAGTGCATTAGACACTATGCTACTAGAGCTCCCAATAGCAATATATATTTTTAGGGTTGATTTGGTGTGGGAAATGAGTATGGAGAAATATATGCTCTCTTTAAAGCAGTTTTTTTTTTCTTAATTCCTTGGTAAATGGGGCTATTATTATGTAAAGTAAACATAAAGAAAAAAGTGTAGAGATGTGGCATGATTTAGAGAGAATACATGCAATTTTACACATGTTAAATTTAAGTTTTCAGAGGGTCATTTAAATGGCTATATTCAGAGAAGAGTTATATTTAGAAATGTCTAAAATCCAAAGAGGATGTCAGAACTGGGAAAGAGTAAGTAGACCTCTTCTGCATTCAATCACTAGTATGTCAAAGAGTCAATATAATGGTTTCGAAAGAATATGTAGAAAGTGAATTATTATCATTTGTACTATTTTTACAAATGAGGCCTCTGAGGTGCAGAAACATTCAGTGCCTTGACTGGTCACATAGCAAATTAGCATTGGAACTCAAATAAACAATTATTTCTTTTCTATATCATTAATAATTTTGTTCTGAAAAAAAGATGATAGATGAATAGATAAATGGATGAATGGATGAATAAGATAGATAGATAGATAGATAGATGAAAGATAGGTGATAGATATATAGATAGATAGATAACGTTTACTGAACAATGTTACACTCTAGATATTATAATATATACTTTACACCCATTGTCTTATTTTACAATGATTGATGTAATAGGACAGATGAAAACACTGAAATCAAGAGGGATGATGAAGTGGAGCAGTCAGGATGCTAACTCAGACCTGTGCAATATTGGAAGTGCTCCCTTCTCTTCTCTCCATCCATGCATGTTTTCAACCAATCAGCTGACCTACCAAACAGCATTGTTAAGTCAACTGCCTGTTGCTAATTTGTGTATAAAAATAATGTAGATTCACTGATCTTTATGTGTTCCCTTTCATTTTTGACAACTTCCACTTTTCCTAGATTCATACTTCATACATTCCATGTTCCAATTATTAATGGATGTTTGCAGCTGTTTCTTCTCATTTTGAGACATGCTACATAAACAAATGGAGGTCCTGAACAACAAGTTCACAGATCTCAAATATCTAACATCTCGGAGCTCTGGCAGTGTAGTGCCTAAAGCATTTGACTGCTAACCAGAAGGCTGGTGGTTCAAATCCAGCAGCCGCTCCTTGGAAGGAAGACTGGACGATATACTTCCTTAGAGATACTGCCTCGGAAACCCTAGGAGAGGTCATTATAAGTTGGAATCAACTCGATGACACTGAGTGAGTGTAAAACACTGACAAAGTAGGAGTTCTGTAATTTGCCACAGATGTAGTCAATCTGATTCCTGTGTGTTCCATCTGGTGAAGTCCACGTGTAGACCCGCCATTTGTCTTGTTGAAAAAAGGTGTTTTGCAATGAAAAAGGTGTAGGTCTTGCAAAATTCTACCATGCAAGTTCCAACATTATTTCTGCCACCAAAGCCAAATTTTCCAACTATCAGTGATTCTTCGTTTCAACTTTTGCATTCCAGTCACCAGTGATAATTAACACATCCTGATTGCATGTTCGGTCAATTTCAGACTTCAGAAGTTGATAAAATTCTTCAGGTTCCTCAAGTTTGGCTGTCATGGTTGGGGCATAAATTTGAATAATAGGCATATTAAAGGGTCTTCCTTGTAGGTGTATGGATATTATCCTATCACTGAGAGCATTGTACTTCAGGACAGATATCGAAACATCCTTTGTGATGATGAATGCCACACCATTTCTCTTCAGACTGTCATTCCGGCATAGTAGGTCACATGGTTGTCTGACTCAAAATGGCCAAAAGAAGTCCATTTCAGCTCACTAATCCCAAGGATGTCAATCTTTATATGTTCCATTTCATTTTTGACAACTTCCAATTTTCCTAGATTCATACTTCATACATTCTATGTTACAATGATTAATGGATGTTTGCAGCTGTTTCTCTTCAATTTGAGTGGTGCCACATTAGCAAATGGAGGTCTCAAAAGCTTTACCTTATCCATAGGATTAAGGGTGGGTTTACTCAAATGATGCAGCTCTTTCCTAGTCCTATTTTGAGAGCCTTCTTACCTAACTGGACTATTCATAAAGTTGCGTGGCAATGTATCAAACAGTGTTCCTTTGCTATCCATAAGGTTTTCCCTGGCCAATTATTTGAGAAGTGGACAGCCTCTTCCTTCTTCCTAGCCTGTCTCAGTCTGTAAGCTGGGCTTATACCTGTGCACCATGTGTATCCTGCTGGTTTTGAAACACCAGTGGCTCAGCCTCAAAACTCACATCAACACATCACCATGGTAGGACAAACCAACAGACAAGTTTGTCTCCCCGCTGGAAACCTCTCGTACCACCCTTACCTGGCTTCCTGCAGCTGACTCCTCCTCTGTCTGGATTCCTGGGTGACCTTTTAATCCCCTTTCTCCTGCTCTCCTGTCCTGCTGCTTTGGGCATGCCTGAGTTCCCTCTCCTCACCTGGATCCTTGTGGGTGATTTCTCCTCAATCCTAGTTCTTGGCTTTTTTATCCCCTTTCTCCCACTCTCCCATCCTGCTGCTTTGGGTGTGCCTGAGTTCCTTCTTCTCACCTGGATACCTGCAGCTGACTGCTCTTCTGTGTGGGTTCCTGACTTTTAATCCCCTTTCTCCCATTCTTTTGCCCTGGTGTTTTGGGCATGCCTGAGTACCCTCTCCTCACCTGGATCCCTGTGGCTGACTACATTAGCCATTACCCATTAGAGAGATGCAAATCAGAACAACAATGAGATACCATCCTGCCCCAGCACTAATAGCAAAGTTAAACAAGACAGAAAATAACAAATGCTGGAGAGGATATAGAGAGATTGAGACTCTTATATGCTGCTGGTGGGATGGTAAAATGATACAACCACTGTGGAAAGCAGTATGCCAATTCCTTAGAAAGTTGGAATTAGAAACGCCATTTGATCCAGCAATCCCATTACTAGGTATATATCTTAAAGAAGTAAGAGCCATAATAGTAACAGATATATGCACACCCATATTCATCACAGCACTACTTACAACAGCAAAAAGATGAAAAGAACCTAGGTGTCTATCAACAGAAGAATGGATAAGCAAACTGTGGCAACAATGCACAATGGAATACTATGCAACCCTAAAGAACAAAGTAGAATCTTCACAACATTGCAGAATGTGGATGAACTTGGAGCACATTATGCTGTGTGAAATAATTCAATCACAGAAGGACAAGTATTGTATTAATTCATTATTATAGAATGTCAAGGAAAGGTTTATGTGTTGTTATTTGTTTTTGTTAGGTGCCGTTGAGTCATCTCCGACTCATAATGAAACTATGCACAGCAGAATGAAACACTGTCTGGTCCTGAGCCAGCTCCATGATTCTTGCTATACTTGAGCCCATCGCTGCTGCAACTGTGTCAATCCATTTCATAGAGGGCACTCCCCTCTTTCGTTGATCCTCCACCTTAACAAGCATGACATCCTTCTCCAGGGAATGGTCCCTTCTGACAACATGACCAAAGTAGGTGAGATGAAATCTGGCCATTCTTGCCTGTAAGGAGCATCCTGGGTGCACTTCCTCCAGGACAGACCTGTTAGTTCTTTTAGCAGTTCATGGCACTTTCAGCATTTTTCACCAAAACCACAGCTCAAAAGCATCAATTCTTCTTCAGTCTTCCTTATTTATTGTCCAGCTCTCTCATGCATATGAGGTGATTAAAAATGCCATGGCTTGTGTCAGGCATACCTTAGTGCTCAAGGAGATATCTTTGCTCTTCAGCACTTGAAAGAGGTCCTTTGCATCCAACTC
>NW_006922330.1:402030-426438 GCF_000298275.1 Orycteropus afer afer
TGTCCGTGTCATAATAAATTATGTATAACGTTGCAAAGAAGGGGAATTTTAGAACAAGTAATTATCTTCATTCTCTGTACATAGACCAAGAAACAGTTGTTTCAACAGAACAAGGGACTATTTTGTTGTTTAAAATTAGAAAATTGGGCATCAGCGTTGTATCTTTTCCCCATACTTATTCAATCTGTATGATGAGCAAATAATCCAGGAAGCTGGACTATGTGAAAAAGGGTGTGGTATCGAGATTGGAGGAAAACTCTAACAACCTGAGATACACAAATGGTACAATCTTGCTTATTGAAAGCAAACAAGACTTGAAGTGCTTATTGATGACAATCAAGACTACAGCCTTTGATATGCATTAAACTTCCCCATAAAGAAAACAACATTTTTCACAACTGGACAGATTAGCCACAACATAATAAATGGAGAAAATATTAACATTGTCAAGGATTTCATTTTACTTTAATCCATAATCAAGGTTCATGGAAGCATCAGTCACAAAATCAAACTACAATTCCATTGGGCAAATCTGCTGGAAAACTAGGGTTGCTTTGAGTCTGAACAGACTTTAGAGTACTTCAGAACAAGAAGTTCCCCAGGTTGCAGAGAGAGCATCAGGTTAAACATATATAAACTGTACCATTTATCGAGCATTTACACTGCCCCTAGGAGCTCTGTTAACATAGTGCCTAAAGCACTTGGCTGCTAACCAGAAAGCTGGTAGTTCAAACCCACCAGCCACTCCTCATGAGAAAGGTTGAGCAATCTACTTCCGTAGTGATACTGTCTTGGAAACTCAAGGAGGGGTCGTTATGAGTTGGGTCTGATTTGACGGCACATAACAACAAAAACAACATACACTGCCCCATGCATGATTTAATGTAGTTCTTAATACAGAGTATATGTACTTGACACAATTATAATTATTTTTGCCAGTGATACAGCCAAGGCTGAAAGGTAGCTTAAGCTACTTGAAACAATCTAGAAATAGTAAGTGGTGAAGCCAGAATTCAAAGTATGTCTTGCTGTTTCTCTCTAGGAAGCATCTCAAAACTATTTTCCATGCATAAATTTATTTTGCAGTGCTTCTACATAATTCTATTTGAGACATATCACTAAAATAAAAAAATAAAAAATAAAAAAATCAAGCAAATGAGTAACGATAACTGCACTTCTCAGTGTAGTAAAAATCATGTTGCCTTCTTTGATCATTTAACTTATCCATAATAAATAGAAAGAGATTATTTTTGTTGAAGATGTAAATTTTATATTAAATTAGAACTGGTCTCTCAAAGTTAAATATTTATTATTATTATTTTTAATTGTTCAGAAAATTTCCCAGCACAGAGTAGGACTTAGAGGGATACCTCAAATATTTCAATGATGATAGCAGAGTTATATTACTTCTACTTAGAATAATAACTAATGTCTATTATTAATTTAGGGGACCTTGTGACGTGGTGGTTAAAGTCCTCAGCTGCCAATGAAAGGTTGACAGTTTGAACCCCCAGTCACTCCAGGAGGAAAAGGTATGGCAGACTGCTTCTGTAAAGATTTACAGCCTTGCAAGACCTAAATGACAGTTCTGCTGTCTTATAGGGTCTCTACAAGTTGGAATCAATTCAATAGCAGTGGTTTTGGATTTGTTTTCTTATTAATTTACAGCTTAAGCAGCCTTTTTATTTTTGTTATGTTATAGAATCAAGTAACCTCTCAAGAGGCTACTTTGAAGATGACTCACTTGAACATCTGAATTAGAAAAATACATCATCTCAAATGAATTAGGTCCATACATATAATATATATGCATATAAATAGGATCTTATAATAAAGGAAATGATGCATTTTACAAAGATGCATTTTGCAAACTCTCACATTTCTACAGTAATGTAGAAACTGTTCCTAATTGTATAATTATTCCTGAGAAAAAGAGCTTCTCAACAGTATTTGCATATATGGTGGCTTAGTCTCCAGTGTTGATGATTCAGTGTCCAATGGGACAATTTTCTCTTTCTTTGAAAATATCTCTCAAATTGTAAGAGAAAGATCATCTGATCATCTTTATTTAAATTCAAAATATATTTTATCTGCTAAGGTTTTAGGAAGGCTATCTTATTCCTTAGTTTTTGGGAAACATTTGAGTATAGGAGAAAGAATGAATAGCAAGCCATCATCTTTGTTATGATAGGTAAAATTGGAGAATGCAGCTTGACCCATGGTCACAACTAAAGTCTCTGCTATTACTCCCCACCATCCTTCTCTTAAAACAATTCTAGAGCATACAATTCCAATTTTGTAGGAATGTTTACCGCATAGATCAACAGAGAAGACATTTTACTTGAGGATAGGTCACTCAGAAACAGAGCAAGGAGATGATAGAGATCCAAATACTCTATTCCTTTTCCATCTAGACCAATGAGATGCATCCCCATGTAACAAAGGCAGGCTTACCAAGATGTAGGAAAGAGTGTCTGTACATTGTACCTCCAGGAAAGGACAGTTCCTTTGTTCTATGGAAACAGGAGGAAGGAAACTTAAGTGTTCTTTGTCTATATACTATGTTAACTGTTGGACATACAATTAATTGCATGGTTGACCAGTGCTGTAACTGTCCACATCAGGGAGAGCAGTAGTTTGCTACTGCAGCTTTTCATCTTCGTTCATGAGATTTTCCCCCTGTGCCTTCCAGCACCATCAGTGGACAGTCATCTTTCACCTCCACCCCAAGAACAGAATAATATTTTGAACTAATCCAAAAGCTCTATTGTACTCAAGTCTGAAACATGTTCTTTATTCTATTATACACTTCATTCTCATCCTTTTAAGAGGTCATTAAAAAGACGAGAAAAGAATAAACAACTGAAATGGATGTCAGAGGAGATTCTGAAACTTGCCCTTGAACAGAGAGTAGCTAAAACAAATAGAAAAAAATGACAAGATAAAAGATCTAAACAGAAATTTTCAAAAAGCAGCTTGAGCAGAAAAAACTATTACTATAATGAAATGTGCAAAGACCTGGAATTAGAAAGCCAAAAGGCAAGAACATGCTCAGCACCTCTCAAGCTGAAGGAACTGAGGAAAAGATTCAAGAAGATAATTAAAAAATGGTTGCAGCAGTATATTGACAGAGAACTTCCAGAAGTACAGGCTGGATTCAGAAGAGGACATGGAACAAGAGATATCATTGCTGATGTCAGATGGATCTTGGCACAAATCAGAGAATACCAGTAAGATGTTTACTTGTGTTTTATTGACTACTCAAAAGCATTTGATTGTGTGGATCATAACAAATTGTGCATTACATTGAGAAGAATGGGAATTCCAGAATACTTAATTGTACTCATGAAGAACCTGGACATAGACCAGGAGGCTGTCATTCAAACAGAACAAGGGGACAATGCTTGGTTTAAAATCAAGAAGGACTGTGTCAGGGTTGTATCCTTTCACCATACTTATTCAGTCCATATGCTGAGCAAATAGCCCAAGAAGCTGAACTATACGAAGAAGAACGTGGCATCAGGATTGGAGGAAGAATCAATAACAACCTGTGATATGCTGATGACACATCTTTGCTTGCTGAAAGTGAGGATGACTTGAAGCACTTACTGATGAAGATTGAAGAATACAGTGTGCAGTATGGATTGTATCTCAATATAAAGAAAACAAAAATCCTCACTACTGGGCCTATAAGCAGCATCATGACAAATGGAGAAAAGATTGAAGTTGTCAAAAACTTCACATTGCTTGGTTCCATAGTCAACATCAATGGAAGCAGCAGACGAAACATAGTACTGGGCAAGTTGGCTGCAAAGGACCTCTTTCAAGTGGTGAGGAGCAAAGATGTCTCCTTGAAGATTAAGGTGTGCCTGACACAAGCCATGATATTTTTGATCACCTCATAAACATGTGAGAGCTGGACAATGAATAAAGAAGACTGAAGAAGAATTGATGCTTTTGAGTTGTGGTGTTGACAAAGAATGCTGAAAGTATCATGGACGGATAAAAGAACTAACAAATCTGTAGTGGAAGAAGTGTAACTCGAGTGCTCTTCGGAAACTAGAATGGCCAGACTTCGTCTCACCTACTTTGGTCATGTTGTCAGAAGGGACCATTCTCTGGAGAAGGGTGTCATGCTTGGTAAGGTGGAGGGTCAATGAAGGAGAAGAGGGCCCTCAATGAGATGGATTGACACAGTGGCTGTGGTGATGGGCTCAAATACAGCAGGATCACGGACCTGGTGCAGGACCAGGCAGTGTTTCATTCTGCTGTGCATAGGATCTCTATGGGTCAGAGACAACTCGACAGCACCTAACAACAGCAACAATACTCTGTTTAACATATTCTTCAGTGGTCAAGCAGTGACATAATAAGAGCCTAAAATACTCATAAAATTTTCTTTACATAAAATAGCCTAAATTAGTTTGCAAACACCTTTCAAGGATCAAAATCCTAGAGAAAAATAAAGCTTGATAAACTCATTTTCTTCCTCTTTTATGTTAAATTAACAATCTTCTGTATCAATCCTTCATTATGACCCAGTCTTACTGAGATCCCCAGAATGGCAGGGGCTGCCTCCTAATGTCTAAACCTGATCATTGAACAGTGCTGCTTTCTTGCACCTCACATTCAAGAGTTATAGTTTTAATAAAGCATTATAGACCTCTTCACTGCCAGACCCACACATTCTGCATTAGCTAAACAGAAGGAAAACCATAATATCCATTCAGAGCACTACTTCACATAGGCATTCATTCACCTATTACACAAATATTTATTGAGTACAGAGTAAATACGAGGCCCTATCCAGGATTTAAAGATGTAGCAATGAATACAAAAGACAGAAATTTTCCCTTGTAAAAGTTACATTAAATAGCTGGGGTTGAAGAAAAGGTAAATAGTAACACTCTCTCTCTCTCTCTCTCTCTCTCTCTCTCTCTCTCTCTCTCACACACACACACACACACACGTGCGCATGCATGCACATGTTTAATAGTAGCCCATTTCAAGGAGAAAAAAAGGTATAAAGCCAGTCAAGAAATAATCTATTTCCATGGAGATGAGATTAGATTTTAGCTCAAGTAGCCAAGGAAGGAGTCATTCCTCCCTATTTAACCCACCCCCAAAAAAAGATAAACACTGTCATTGAGTCTATTCCAACTCTTAGAAATATTATCGGACAGACTAGAACTGCCCAATAGGGTTTCTAAGGTTGTAAATCTTTATGGAGCAGACTACTTCACCTTTCTCCCATGAAGTGGCTGGTGGGTTCGAACCGCCTTATTCGTGGTTAGCAGCCAAATGCTTTAACCACTATGCCACCAGAGTTCCTTCCGTATATGAAGAAGGACAAATGTGTATCTGAGATAGACCTCAAATACATTTGCAGGGATGATGGAGAACAGAAGAACTGGAATAAGATTAGAGATATAGGGGATCTCACAGAAATAAAAATAATACAGACAATTCTTCCAATCAAAAATACCAAACTCACTGGCATTGAGTTGATTCTGACTCAGGGCAACCCCATTGGGTTTCTAAGGCTGTAAACTTTTATGAAAGCAGACTGCCACATCTTTCTTCAGTGGAGTAGCTGGTGGGTTCAAACCACTAAATTTGTGGTTATGATCCAAATGCCTTAATTACTACACCATCAGAGCTCCTTGAGAGCTCTTCGAGATATACGTAAATTTACCCGTTGCCCTCAGTACATTCTGACTCACAGCAGCTTCATGTCTGGTCTTGTAGAATGGTGCTCCATCGGATTTCCAGTGGCTAGTGGTTGGGAAGTAGATCACAAGGGCTTTCTTCTGAGATGCCTCTAACGGTCTGGGCAACCAACAGTGTTAACTTTTTGCAGCACCCGGGAACGTCACATACAAACGTACTGCAGTTAATTTTACAAGCATGATTAGCTAAAACATTTTCATATCACTTAAAAAATCAGATTTTTAGACCCTTACAACAGTTATTCCAAGTAAAATGAAGTCTCAGAATCCAGAACTTAATGAAGTGCAAGGCCACACTACTGTACAAGTCAAAGATGACATGGAGACTTGGCATTCCAGGAGCAGCACTCGGAGCTTGGACATTTGTTCAGTTTGTTTAACCTGAGAAATGCCGAGTATGCTCTTGCTTTTTGTTTTTCTAACTCTAGGTCTTCACACAGTTCATTATAATACTTTTCTTTGTCTTCTTGAACTGCCCTTTGAAATCTCTGTTCAGCTCGTTTACTTCATCATTTCTTGTGTTTGCTTTAACGACTCCCCGTTCAAGAGCCAGTTTCAATCTCTTCTAACATCCATTTTGGTCTTTTCTTCTTGACTGCCTTTTTAATGAACATTTGCTTTGTTCATGTATGATGTTCTTGATGTCAACCCACATCCTATCTGGTCTTCAATCATTGGTGTTCAATGTGTCAAAGCTATTCTTCATATGATCATTAAACTCAGGTAGGATATGCTCAAGGTAATATTTTGGATTGCTTAGAGTTGTTTTAATTTTCTTCAGCTTCAAATTGAACTTGCCCATGAGCAACTGATGGTTTGTTCCACAGTCAGCTCCTGGCCTTGTTTTGATTGATGATATACACCTTCTCCATTGTCTCTATCCACAGATATAGTCAATTTGACATTCTAGCTAGCAAGGTCCATTGTGCAGTTACTTTGTTCAAAAGGATATTTCCAATGAATAAATCATTGGGAAAATTCTACCATGTGGCCTCCAATGCCACTTCTACTGCAAAGGCCATATTTTCAAACTACCAATTTTTGTTCTTTGTTTCTAACATTCATTTTCCAATCACCAGAAATTATCAACGCATCTTGATTTCATGTTTGATCTATTTTAGTCTGCAGAAGTTGGTAAAATTTTTTAATATCTTCATCTTTGGTATTAGTGATTGGAGAATAAATTTGAATGATAGTCATGTTAACTGGTCTTCCTTATGTTATGTTGTTGTTAGGTGTCATTGAGTCAGCTCCGAATCATAGTGACCTTACATACAACAGAATGATATTATCCTATGAGACAGCATTGTACTTCAGGAAGGATTTTGAAATGTCCTTTTTATAATTAATGTATTACATTTCTCTTCAATTTCTCATACCTTGCACAATAAACCATATGACTGACTGATTCAAAATGGTCATTACCAGTCCATTTCTGCTAGCTAATGTAGCATAGTGCCTAAGGCACTTGACTGCTAACCAGAAGGCTGGCGGTTCAAACCCACCAGCCACTCCTCGGAAGGAAGGTTGGGCAATCCAACTCCCTAGTGACACCGCCTCGGAAACCCAAGGAGGGGTCGCTATGAGTCGGGGCCGACTCAACAGCAAATAACAACAACAACAACAATGCCTAGGATATGAATCTTTATGTGTTCCATGACATTGTCAAAGCTTATAACTTTTCTAGATTCTTACTTAGTATATTCCATGACAGTCAGAAATAACATTGTTTGCCTTACATTGTTTTGTGACAAGTCTTTTATAGGTACCACAAGTGTTGATCATCTTGAAGTAATACTTAAAAACTTTATGTTGCTCTGCATCTTTTTTCCTTGATCTAGTGCTCATACCTAATGGAGATGATGGTAATCTCAAAATGCATGACACAAATACAAGGATATGCTCAATCTGAAGATGTGTTTTGGTTCACTTTACACAGGAAAGGACCAGACATACCATAAGTTACATGATTATAATGCTGCTGGTGTGCTCGTATGTGGTCAAGGAGAGAGAACTGAATGTGAGGTTGTATCTGTTTTGTCCAAAATTAAAAGGAAAATGGAATTGTTATCATATAAAAATTTGTAAAGTGCATGTTTCATTTTTCTTGGAATTGTCCAATTCTATAGTCAGTGATATGTACATAATTGATGCAACAGTAACACCACTCCTTGGCATGCAAGTTTGTCTTATAAGATAAAAATATTAATTGACTTCTTAAAGGAAAGTCATTCTGAAGGGAAATGGAAAATGAAATACATATAATTTTTATTATCTAAGTATTCTTTCAATTCATTTCCTTAAGGAATTGTTCAATTTCCTTACACAGAGATATGTAAATATTCTGATAAAATATAAATGTAACATCTGATCAACACCATTTGTTGCTTTCTTGGATGACAAGTTTAGTAACATATTCATCATTGCACAACAAAAATCTATTTTGCACAATAGATAAATATTGAATTTTGCATCCTCTTAATGTGTCCCTTAATACCTCATTTGTTAGTATTTATAGAGTGATATCAAGACTTGAGTCTTCCTGTGCAACAGACAACAAATTAAGAAAATTCACTTGATAAAGAAATGAAAACTTGTTATGTTAGGTAAATATTAACATTTCCAGTGTTTTTGCTATGCTAATATTGTATTAAATTATAACCCACATTATTATTATATTAAATGTACAATAGATTTTATCCTCATGTATGTGAAGCACATCTATTTACAGAGTTATAAATACAAAACTTAGCATATCACTCTGTACCTAAATGCTTTATATTAAAAAGTAATTACTGAATCCATTGTATTGGGCTACTTACTCCAATTTCCACTGTTTTGCACATCTGGGACTGAAGTTCCCATTTGGCTGCTTATCAAGACATGCACCAAAGCATATTCTTGTGCTTGTATCTCAGCAAAAAGTGTTGCTGGACCTCCTGGCTGGTGTTGTCAGATCAGCTGACATAGATTTGCAAGATGATTCTCTCAAAATGGATCAGAGACCTGTTATCTATTAATATAATTCTCTCTTGCCTAGTAGTCACTCATGTTGGATCCCATTGCAGGTTGATTGATAGTAGGAAGAGTTAGACCCTATAGCCCAACCCTACCTCTGGTTTATTAGAAATAAATAGTATACTCTGTAGAGACCCACTGAGATAAAGAGTTTCAGTTATATGGAAGGGGACCATAGGAATCTCGGAGCTTAAATAACCTTGCATGTGGGAGCCCCTGTGACCTTAGATGAACTTTGTTTTCAGTTGGCATGTTCTTTCACACTAGGGTATGTAGCAATTTCCTTTAGGGCCCTGCCACTTCCCTTCCACTGCATCACTCACTATTCCTTATGGTCTCTCTTCTTGGCATCTATGGAATCTTTGATGTGAACACCTGGTGCTCCTGTTTTGTTGAGGTCTTAAGTATATGGGTAATTTGTTCCTGCTTGTGGTATTCTTTTAGATCAACATCTAAACCAGACCTATTATTGATTTATTAATTTCTTGCTTGTTTCTCTTTGGAATGGCTCTTGTTCACTGTGGTTTCATAGAGTCTCAATCCATTGAGTGTCCTTTGGAGTCAATAAAATAGATGCATTCTTAACTGTGACTGTGCCATTGTAATATAGAAGGATTTGAGTAGAGAGGACACCATTGTGTTCTTAACTTCTCAAATCAATGCCAATGGTTTGTAATCATTTTCACAGTATCTTACCTTTTGTATAATTTCCCTAGTTAATTTGGCACAGCTCTTAAATGTGTCAAGTGTATCTTGCATCTAGATTCCTCCTGGAGGTCTCTTTGTACTGTGCTTTCTGAAATGAAGCTTTTCTTATGTATGATTTGAGGAAGGGGCACTATCATCCTCTTTGATCTAGTAGCAACTAAGATATCTGCCTCTTCTCTAAATTCTTTCCAACAGCATTCAACCCAAATGCATCATATATCCTTATCGTATTTGTCCAACCTGGCCTCTATGATCAAAATTCTTTTAGTGAAACCACTCTCTTCTTTCTTCATAAGCACATTGTCTTCCTTAATGTACATGCTATTCTCAGTTACTCCTATTGTAATAATTACCCCTACTGTAATAAAAAGAGTATCATTTTAAACTCAATTCATTCCTTGAACAACCTCAATTTCTAGTGATAGAGTGAATGTTGTGGGCATAGACATTTTTAATGTTTTGTTTTATTTTCCTTAATTTTTGAGCTGACCATTATTTCCCTAATTCTGTACTTCGATCCTAATATATGACGTAGCCATTATAATAAAGACTTGACTCCTTTTGATCAATGCATTAGTGAATTTCATTACCCTTTGTCCTGAGTCTGCACCTTTGTAATCTAATGACATCCTTCACAGTTATGTGTCTCAGCTATCTATAATGTGATGGCAAGACCTCATGCTCTGTATCTTATGCTGAATCTAGCTGCATTTATAGCGTTAAGTCCTTGCCTGAGGACTTTGCTGAAAAACTCATGATGGGAGCAAAAATCATCTCATCTACTAATGCCTAAAACATCTTTTCACTGAGGACTCTTAAATGGACTCAAATCTGTTTTCCCTATTACCCATTTCATGCCTCCGCCCCTATGTGTGTGTCAGGTCAAGGTTAGCTGCAGTGGCTTGCCTGTGTAGGCCCCTGAGGCCTGCTTAATAAGAGCTAAGGGAGTAAAACTCGGGTCCACATATTTTTAAAAATAGCTTAATTTCTTTAAACAACAGCAACTAGGGATAGATGCGATCCATCACATTCAAAAATTTTGAGAAATCTGAACTTACAAAAGATTAGATCATAAAACTTCTCACCCTGGCTAATCCAACCTCAATCCATCCAAATATTATATATTATATTTTTAATGTGAGATATATATATATATAAATATAATTTGTCAATTCAACATTTTTTTACACGTAAAATTCAGTGACATTGGTTGCCTTTAACATGTTGTACAAACCTCATCACTATCAATTTAAAGACTATTATACAAACATTACCCAAAATTCAGTACCCTAGGCTAACACTCTGACTTCCCCCCTTCCTCTCTCCCCTAGTAACTAATAATAAACTTTGTTCTCTATGTATTTGCCTGTTTCATACAAATTGTATCATATTAGTCTTTTTGTGACTGGCTTAATTCACTCAGCATGATATTTTCAAGGCTCATCCACGTTGTAGCACTTATCGGGACTTTATTTTTCTTCATGGCAGAGTACTATTCCATAATTACTTTGTACTACATTTTGCTTTTCCATTCATCTATTGATGGACATGTAGCTTGATGTTATCTTTTGCCTATTATGAATAGTACTGAAATGAATATTGCTATACATGTTTCTGCTTGAGTTCCTTCTTTCAATTCTTTTGAATATATATTGAGGGTATATATCTATTTTGAGTATATGTACCTAGGGCCTCCACTCATCTGTCACTGTCATACTGTGGTGGCTTGCATGTTACTCTGATGCTGGAAGCTATGCCATTGATATTTCAAATAGGTCATCCATGGTGGACAAGTTTCAACAGAGCTTGTACCCTAACACACAGTGGGAAGAAGGACAGGGTCATCCAATTCTCAAAGAATTGGCCACAGAAAACCTTACAAATAGTATTGAAACATTGCCTGATGTAATACTGAAAAAACTAATATATTACTGGAAAACTTTATGAATAGCTGTAAAACACACAGTGCTGGAGAGGAACATTTCCATTTGGAAGGCACTCAAATGCAATGGGAGAAAAACTGCTTCCTCAAGGTAGGGTTGAACTTCAAGATGTGGAGTTATGCAGTTCTAGACCTTGATTTTTTATTGGGCCATGACTCAAAATGAGAAGAAAGCTGGCAATATCTGTTAATAATTGGAAGATGGAATGTGCAAAGTATGAATCTAGAAAAACTAGAAGTTGTCAAAAATGAAATTATATGCAAAAAGATTGATATCTTAGGTATTCGTGAGCTGAAATGGACTGGTATTGACTGCTTTGTATCAGATAATCATATGGCCTACTATGCCAGGAATGACATACTAAAGAGGAATCACACCACATTCACCACCAAAAAGAACATTTCAAGACTTTTCCTGAAATACAATGATGTAATTTATAGGAAAATATCCCTACACCTACAAGGTGTCTATTATTTTGAAAATTTATACACCGACCACTAAAGCCAAAGATGAAGAAAATGAAGATTTTTACCAACTTTTGCTGTTTGAAATTGATCAAATATGCAATCAAAATATATTAATAATTACTGGTTATAGGAATGCAAATGTTGGAAACAAAGAAGAAGAACTAGTAGTTGGAAAACATGGCCTTGGCAATAGAAATAACTCAGGAAACTGCATGATAGAATCTTGCAAGGCTTATTTATTGCAAATACCTTTTGTCAACAATGTAAATGGTGACTGTATACATACATCTGTCCAGAACAAATACACAGAAATCAAATTGACTACATCTGTGGTAAGAGGTGATGGAGAAGCTCAATATCATCAGTCAAAACAAGGCTAGGAGCTGACTATGGAACATACCATCAATTGCTCATATTCAAATTAAAGTTGAATCTGAAGAAAATTAAATAAAATCCACAGAAGCCAAACTATGAACTTGGTGATATACCACCTGAATTTAGAGACATTCTGAAGAATAGATTTGACACATTGAATACCAATGACTGAAGATCAGATTAGTTGTGGAATGATATCAAGAACATTGTACAGGAAGATAGGAAAACATCATTTAAAACACAGGAAAAAAAGAAAAAGACCAAAATGTGTCAGAAGAGACTCTGAAACTTGCTGGTGAATGTAGAGTAGCAAAAGTGAATGGAAGAAATGATCAAATAATATAGCTGAACAGAAGTTTTCAAAGGGTGACTCAAGAAGGCAAAGTAAAGTATCATAATGAAATGTGAAAAGACCTAGAATTAGAAAACCAAAAGAGAAGAACACACTCAGAATTTTTCAAGCTGAAAGAACCAACAAAATATCTAATCTATGAGGTCCAATAATGAAGAATATTCTATGAGCAAAATATTGAACAATCCAATAAACATCAAACAAAGATAGAATGAATAGAGTCACTGTACCAAAAATAATTGGTTCATGTTCAACCATTTTAGGAGGTAGCATAAGATCAAGAATCGATGGCACTGATAGAAGAAGTTGAAGCTACATTGAAAGAATTTACAGAAAACAAAGCTCCAGCATTGTTGGGAATGAAATATGACCTGAGGTATTTCAACAAACAGATGCATCACTGGAGGTGCTCATCTCCTTATGCTAAGAAATATGGAAGGCAGTTTCCTGGCCAGGAGATTAGAAGAGATCCATATTTGTGTCCATTCCAAAGAAAAGTGATCCAACAGAATGTGGAAATTATTGCAAAATATCATTAATATCTCACACAAGTAAAATTTTGCTAAAGATAATTCAAATTGGTTGCAGCAGTTCATTGACAGGGAACTTCCAGAAATTCAAGCCATATTCTGAAGAGGACATAAAATGAGGGATAGTATTGCTGATGTCAGATGGATACAGGCTAAAAGCAAAGAATACCAGAAAGATGTTTACTTGTGTTTTACTGACTATGCCAAGACATTCAGCTGTGTGGATCATAACAAATTATGGGTAACACTGAGAAGATGGAAATTACAGCCCACTTAACTGTGATCATGAGGAAACTGCATACACCAAGAGGCTAGTGTTGGAACAGAACAAGGGAATATTGCATGATTTAAAATCAGGAAAGTTGTGTGTCATGGATGTATCCTTTCATCATTCTTATTCAATCTGCATGCTGAACAAATAATCTGAGAATCTGGACTATATGAAGAAAATTGCATCACCAGGACTGGAGAAAGACTCATTAACAACCTGTGATGTAAAGATGATATAACCTTGCTTGCTGAAGGTGAAGACTTGAGGCAATTACTGATGAAGATCAAAGACTAGAGCTTTCAGTGTCGACTACACCTCAACAAAAAACAAAAGTGCTCACAACTGGACCAGTCAGTAACATTGTGATAAACACAGAAAACACTGATATTGTCAGGGATTTCATTTTACTTAGAATCCACAATCAACACCCATAGAAGCAGCTATCAAGAAATCAGACGTCATATTGCATTGGGCAAATATGTTGCAAGTGACATCTTTTGGGTGTTGAAGAGCAAAGGTATCACTTTGAATACTAAGATGTGTCTACCCCAAACCAAAAAACAAACTCACTGCCATGGAGTCGGATCCAATTCATAGTGATACTTACTTGAGTTTCTAAGGTGGCATCACTACAGAAGTAGATTGTCAAACCTTCCTTCTGAGGAGTAGCTGGTGGGTTTGAGCTGCCAGCCTTCTGGATAGCAGTCAAATGCATTAGACACTACACCACCAGAGCTCCTGTATCTACCCCAAGGCACACCACAGTATTTTCTGTTGCCTCATATGCATGTGAAAGCTGGACAATGAATAAGACTGAAGAAGAATTGATGCATTTGAATGGTGGACTTGGCAAAGAATAGTGAAAATACCATGGACTAAGAGAACAAACCAATCTGCCCTGGAGGAAGTGTGGGCAGAGTGCTCCTTAGAAGTGAGAATGACCCGGTTTCTTCGAGCATACTTTGGTCATGTTGTAAAAAGTGACTGACCCCTACAGAAGCATCATGCTTGGTAAAGTAGAGGGCCAGTGAAAAATGCGAACACATTCAACAAGCTGGATCCATACTGTGGCTACAGTGATGGCCTCAAGCAAAGCAAGGACTTCGGTGTGGCACAGGACCAGGCAGTATTTCCCTCTGCTGTGCATAGGGTAGCTATGAGTTGGAGTCAGGTCGCCTTGGCACCTAACTACAACGTATATCTGGGGTTGGGATTGCTGGGTCATAATATAGTGGTTTGTTTAACTTTTCGATAAGATGCCAAACTATTTTGCATAGCAACTGCACCATTTTGCATTCCCCACAGCAATGGCTGAGGGCATTCAAATGTTAAGTGCAGAATTTTGTTATTCAATTCTTAAGGTTCTGAGTCCACAATCTGCAAAAATAGCACTCCTCTCTCTGGTAGCACAATGCCTAAGGCACTTGACTGCTAATCAGAAGGATGGTGGTTCAAACGCACCAGGCACACCTCGGAAGAAAGATGGGGCAATCTACTTCCCTCGTGATACTTCCTCAGAAACCCAAGGAGGGATCACTATGAGTCGGGTCCGACTCGCCGGCACATAACAGCAACAAACCACTTTCTTCTTCTCAGATTATGACCTATTTAGGAAGAGTCAAAGAGTTCAAAGTATTATCTTTACTACTTCTGATGGCAATGGGGACGATAGTTTTCTATTCCTATGCCTCTAGAAATACCCCCTCGAGCGTTATATACTTATTTCAATCTTTCTTACTCATAAAAGTCTTAAACGTAATTTTACCAGTTTTGATCTTCATATATCTCTAACCATTTCAGGAAACTTTCAACCTTTTGGCTTCTTTTGTAAAAATTGGTTCACACTGTGTGTAAGTCATACTTCAGTTGCAAGAGATGGCAAAAAAAAAAAAAATACATAAATAAAAACAGAGGTACGATTCAGACAAACCTGATTTCATTCCACAGGTGCTCCCATTGATTAACTTTGTGGCATTAAGTAAGTTACAGAAACTCAATTTACATTTCCTCTACAGTAGATTAGAAACAAAAACAATCTGCCGAACAGGTTTTTCATGAGAATTAAATTAGATAATAAATGTGAAAGTGCCTTGTACAGTGTCTAGAGTACATTTACAAGTTTTTACTGCATTTTGAGGTTATGGAAATGCTCTTGTAAAATGAGGATTCCAAAAGTCCCAATCCTTATTTCATCAACTCGGCTGTGCTTTTCTGAGGCGAAGTTCCACAAAGGGAAAAGAGGAAAACAAAAGGAAATGATAACTTTCTCTTTAGCAGGGTGTTTGCTGAGATGCCAGTGCATGATTGTCTGGTGAACTGGATGGGAGCAAGTGTCTTGAGCTTCAAGCACCAGTGGTGGGGGGTGGGCCACGTCTCTGTGTCTCACTGTCTCACTTTGCCTCCCTCCCCTCAGCACAAAAAGCAGCATCAGCTTAATTAACTGCCACAACATGGATTAGAGGAGAAAAAATCACCAAAGTGTACAACAGGAGGAAGTGAGAGAAGGTAAGATGGCTGCTGTAGACGTGTCACCATTTGGCCTGCAAGAGGCCTTCCTTATTAATTTAGACCACAAGTATCTTAGACACAGAGAGAGATAGTCATTTCCACACTGTCTGTGCCTTTTATTTTTATTTTTTTTATTTTTTTGTTTTTTAATAATGACTTAATAGGAAAAGTGTTTCAATGAATAGGTTCTGATCCATCAACTTTAAAACTGCTCTAAAGAACTGTCAGGGAGAAAGTGATAGACTGTGTAAGTAAGAAAGCCAAGAAGCTGAGTGTTGTTGGTGTCTTGAATATGTCCCTTGTCTCTATGAGAAAAAAAGAAAAAAGCAGAGTGCAATATCTTGAGTTCCTCTCCTCTTGAGATCCTCACACAGTATGAGGCCTCCTATGAAGAACTAGTTTAAGCAGTAAAATGAGAATGCCAGTTCAGGGAACAGTAAAGTCGAGAAATTTTATGGCTTCAGGCACGATTGAATCTGGTGTTTGTGAGGCCATCACACCTCTGCCTTTTGTGATATTTCTTATCTCTACTTTCCTCTGGGCAAATATCAACCTTTAGCACTCCGGATTGGCAAAGCAATGGTACCCAGGGGGCCAGGCCCTCGTGGTACTTATGAAGCCTGATATAAGAAGAGAGACCCACTGTCTTTCAACATTTGTAGCACTTCCCCAAAAATGGAGTTTCGTAGACCCTGTCTGATCTACAAACCTTCTCCTGGGCCAAATGAGGAGCCGAGGAAGTGAGGATCCTCTCACTGGCTGGTTTAGTGTCTGATTACCATGCCTTATCACCACTCGACTTCTCTTAGACTTTTCCTGTATTTGGGAAAGTTCTCATATAATTACTCTTGTATCTCCTAGACATTAGCCTAAAATGTACTTCCTCAGCTTCTCTTGCATCCAGGGAATAGGCACTATATTCTACCTGTCAGATTGCACAAGTGAGACTTCATTCAGAATAGAGCAATGACAGGGAGTGAGCAGCACTTGGAATATATTGAGGGCAAAGGCAGTTACTGACACAATACGTTTCCCTGAGACTTAGTCAGCATACTCAATCATTTCTGACCACATTGCTTATGCATGAGTGATTCCGGGACTCTCCAAGAGAGTCTGAGTGATACCTAAACCAATAATAAATTCTCTGTTTTTCTATAAGTTAAATAGAGTTGGTTCCGATGATTGCAACTAATGACTTTCACACTAATTTATATGACCTGGGTCATCTACACACCCTGTCGCTTGTCAGTTGTAGATCCTAGTTCCACAGGCATGCCATAGTAAGACGGTTTGAAAAAGGGTCATTTCTCCAATGGAAGCAATACTGGACCATCACAAAGTCAAGATAGCCAAACAGATCTGTTATATTGCTCTGGCAATATTCTTTTATGAATAGCCACGGAAAAAGTCATTAATTCATTTGTTAATTAATGGGGAAACTCAGGAAGAGCTCTGGGTGCAAGCAGAATTCCCTTGCTTTTGACTCCTTCACTGGCCTGCTATGTGTAGACCAGTAGCACAAACATCCTGCTGTGCCTGGTCCTGATGTGGAGATCGGAACCATCCTCCTGAATTATCTTTTTCTTTGTTTTTCTCTCCTTACTCTTGAATACCTGTTCCTTCCTCTAGTTTTTAATAATTGCCTTCATTCTCGTCTACTTTGAGTGTAACCAACTTTCTACTTCGATGTTTGGGACACTCTCTCAACTTGTTTGCAATTCTGCATACTCCCACAATTTGCACATTTTCTACTGAAGTTTGGAAGTTATTCTTCCATGTTAGCCTAGTGGAACTTCATTGGTGAGGCCAATACTCACTCTCTGCTCTTATCAGGGAAAGACGACCAAGATGCTTCCTTTAGCATCCTGGCACCATAATTGTCATTTAAATCTCCATCTTTTCTTCCATGATATTGTAAGTCCGGGAGCTCTGGTAGCATAGTGGCTAAAGCACTTGACTGCTAACCAGAAGGCTGGCGGTTCAAACCCACCAGCCACTCCTCGGAAGGAAGTTTGGGCAATCCTACTTCCGTAGTGATACTGCCTCGGAAACCCAAGGAGGGGTCGCTATGAGTCGGGGCCGACTCGACGGCACATAACAACAACAACAACAATTGTAAGTCCGGGTCCCTTGACTTCCCAGGCTCTCCAAATTCCATCATTTAGCAATGCATATCTACTGAGCTGGTGGCACAGTGTTTAAAGATGGTGGCTACTAACTGTAAGGTGGATGATTCAAATTCACCAGCCAGTCTGCGGAAGAAAGATTTAGCAATCTGCTTCCATAAAGACTTAAAGACTCGGCAACCCTGGAGAGCAGTTCTACACTGTCCTATAAGGTCACTATGAGTTCAAATTGACAGTAAGTGGTAATCTATCGAGCACTTTGTTTACAAAGCTCTCACCAAAGGAGAATATTCTAGCAGCCAGATTAATTTATTTGAACCTTGACTTATTATTGAATTCTCACTTTTTCAGATCAATTTCCTAGGAAATTTTCTATGATTTGTGAAGGTTTTAAACTCAGCTTTAACCAGACCAGTGAATGATATTGCAACTTCCCCTTAGGATTTAATGGTCCCAGGTGCTCTTGGGTGCAAGGTGATAAAAAACATCTGGAAGATGTTGAGTTGTGTGCACATAAAATAAACTCTAAATATTATTATATTTATTTATTTATTCTAGGAAATGAAGCAGGTTATTTTATTACTTACAATGAAGTGAAAATAAGCTTTTCATCTGCGTATCAGTGTTCCTCTTTATAGAGAGATAAGATACACAGAGACAAGGAAGATGCTAAGGATTGGTAGTGGAGAGGATTGAGATTCAGTTACAGCCCTGACTCTAAAGCTACGTAACCGTGGGAAGCTCTTGCCATCCATGTGGACCTTCGTTTCTTCATCTGCAAATTTAGGTGTCAGCAAATATTGCTAAATATAAATATTTTAGGCTTTCTTGGTCATATAGTTTCTATCAGAAACAATACATAAATATGTAAATATGATTATGGCTGTGTTCCAATAAAACTATATAAAAATTGATGGGCTTATTTGGTCTGAGGGCCATAATTTGCTGACTGATTCTCCAGATTATCTCTAAAGACCACATCTCATCTCATATTATTTCATCCCAAATATGACATTCCTGCTCGTCTTAGTTACTGTGGTTCTCTAGTGCAACCATAAGAGAAATACCACAAGTGGATGACTTTAACAAACAAAGATTTATTCTTTTACAGTTTAGGGGGCTAGAAGTCCAAGTTCAAAGTGTTTGTTCTGTGGGCTCACTGAAGGCCCCTCAACCTTCGGCTTCAACTCTGCCTCTTGCACTCAGCCCACTGAAGCTGAAGGTGTCTCTTAAATCAGGCAGCTACTGGGTGCTGAGGCTGACAAACCCAAGGTCAACAAGTAAAATGCCACAGTCCCAAGATTATCAAGCAACATGGCAGGCCATAGTTCAAGCTGAGAAACAGTCCCAAGATCAGCAGATAACAAGGCAGGGTGCTGAATGAAGACATGGCTAGATCCGAGACCCAAGAGTGCCAAAAAGCTAGAGATCTTTCTCAAGGCTTCTTATATACTGGAAGCAGACCGCATCCCTAAGGCAGCTACTCAGCTAATTACAGCAGATTTCACTGTGGATTTGATTACCAGTCTCATCCTGGGAAATAACTACATCCAGCTGCCCAGCCACTAAAGCTGACACACAATCTTAATTACCACAGTTACTTAATGCTGTTGCAACTCAAATACCACAGATAGATGGCTTTTAAAACAGAAATACATTGTCTCACAGTTTTGAATGCTGGAAGTCTAAATCAGGGAGTCAGAGGAGCTATGCTCTCTCCATGTAAGTTGTGGAGGAAAGATCTTTTCTTGTCCCTTACAACTCTGGGAGCCCTGGATTGTAGACATATCCTCATATGGTGTGGTCCTCCTGTAAGCATGTCCCTTTGTGTCTGTTTTCTCTTCTTATAAGACATCATTCAGAAAGGTTTAAGTCCCAGCCTATTCCAATTTGACCTCATTAACATAAAACAACCCTCAACATCCCAAACAAGGTCACATTCACAGGTATATTGATTGTTGTTAGTTAGGTGTCATCGAGTCTTCTCCAACTCATAGAGACCCTGTGTACGGCAGAATGAAACACGGCCTGATCCTATGGCAGCTTCACGATTCCTGCTATACCTGAGCTCCTTGTTGTAGCCACTGTGTGTGTGGGGGGGGCTCTTTCCCAGTCGTATTTTGAGTGCCTTCCAACCTGAGGGGTGCATCTTCCAGCACTGTATTGGACATTGTTCCAGGGCTATTTGTAAAGTTGTTCAGTAATGTACCAGACAGTGTTTCTCTGCTATTTATAAGGTTGTCTCTGTTCAATTCTTTAAGAAGTGAATGGCCTCTTCCTTCTTCCAAATCTGTCTCAGTCTGGAAGCTCCCCTGAAACCTGTCCACCATAAGCAACCCTGTTAGCATTGGAAACACTGGTGGTACAGCCACCAGCGTCACAGCAACATGTGAGCCATGACAGTAGACAAGTTCATCTCCCTTAGCTGTTCCAAACCTCTCTGCCCACTTCCTGGCCTTCTCCCTACCTGTTATGGCCATTGGCCCTGGCTTTCTCCTGCTGCTTCCTGCCTTGGGTGAGTTATCGCCCTCTCTTTACCTGGATCTGCCTGTAGGCCCTAGCTTCTTTCTGCTGCTTCTGGACATTGGTTAGGGCTTCAATATATCTTTTTAGGGATTAATCCAACCCATAACACCAGTAGAGCAAGAGTGATCAAAAAATTTAAAAAATGGATTCTATAACTTTTTATTGACATTATAATTGTCTTTTGTGATATTTTTCCTTATTCTTAGTCCCTTTTTCTAGTTCCTCAAAATCACTACCTCTTTAACTTGCATGTTCACACACACACACACACACACACACACATATACACACACAAACAGTTCTGTCACAAATTTAACTTACCTACTCCCAAAATATCACCACATGGAAAGCATTGCTCTAAATACTTTCATATCTTAGAGGCAATGTTGCTAACTTCTGAAATATAAATGGTACATTTAAAAAGTTGATCCAAAAACAATAGCATTGCTTCATCAATTCAACAAATACTCAGTAAGTGTTTATTACACACTTGAAGTTGTAGCTGGAGTTGAGGACACATAATATGCAAAAGAGGTGTGGTCACTATTGTAGGTTAAATTTTGTCTTCCAAAAAAGACATGCTCAAGCCCTAACCCCAAATACATGTGAATGTGATCTTATTTGGAAATAAGTATGTAATAAGTAATTATTAATTAATAATTAGTAATTAGTAATTAATTTAAATAAGATGTAATAAGTAATTACATCTTCAATGATGTAACTGAAGATGTAATTACTTGGCAGAAATTATACTAATTTCTTTATGACTTCTGTCCTTATAAGAAGAGGAAAGAGACACACAAACAGAGAAAAGATGTCCATGGGAAGATAGGAACACCAATTGGAGCCAGGGAACATGAAAGAGCATCAGCTATCATGAGAAACTAAGAGAATGGTATGAAACAGATTCTTTCTCAGAGTCCTCAGCAGGAGCCAGCATATGTACCACCTTGATTTCAAACTTAGAGCCTCCATAACTGTGAACGAATTAATATCTGCTGTTGTAAAGAACCAGTTTGGTACATTTCTGCAGTATCCCTAGGAAGTTAATAAAGTCTCTATCTTCATGATGTAAATAGTCTAGCATAATGGACTTCAACATCACACCAACTTAATAAGATATATTGATGTTGTTGTTAGGTGCCTTCAAGTTGACTCTGAGTCATAGAGACCCTATGTACAACAGAATGAAATACTGCCTGGTCCTGCGCCAGCCTCACACTACTTGTTATACCTGAGCGCATTGTTGCAGCCACTGTGTCAATCCACCTCCTTTAGAGCCTTCCCTTTTTTGTTGACACTCCACTTTACCAAGCATGATATCTTTCTCCAGGGGATGGTCCCTTCTGACAACATGATCAAAGTCATAGGTGAGATGAAGTCTGGCCATTTTCACTTCCAAGGAGCATTCTGGATGTACTTCTTCCAAGACAGATTTGTTTGTTCTTCTGGCAGTCCAAGGTAAATTCATTATTCTTTGCCAACACCACAATTCAAAAGCATCAGCCTGTCTTTGGTCTTCTTTATTCATTGTCTAATTTTCACATGCATATGAGGCTTTTGAAAATACCATGGCTTGGGTTAGGCACACCTTAGTCTTCAAGGAGACATATTTGCTCTTCAGTACTTTAAAAAGGTCTTTTGCAACAGATTTTCCCAACACAATACATCATATGATTTCTTGACTGCTACTTCCATTGGTGCTGATTGTGGAAACAAGTAATACAAAATCTTTGACAACTTCAATCTTTTCTCCACTTACTGTGATGCTACTTATTGGTCCAGTTGTGAGAGGATTTTTGTTTTCTTTATGTTGAGATGTAATCCATGCTGTGGATTGTTGTCTTCAATCTTTATCAGTTAGGGCTTCAAGTTCTCTTCAATTTCAGCAAGCAAGGTTGTGTTTGCATATCACAGGTTGTTAATGAGTCTTCCTCCATATTCTGATGCCGCATTCTTCTTCATAAAATCCAGGTTCTCAGATTATTTGCTTAGCATATATATTGAATAAATACTGTGAAAGGATACAATCCAGACAGATACCCTTTCCGATTTTAAACCATACAGTATCCCTTTGTTCTGTTTGACCAATAACCTCTTGGTCTATGTACAGTTTCCTCATAAGCACAATTAAGTGTTCTGGAATTACTATTTTTCTCAATGTTATCCATAATGTGCTGTGATAAACACAAACAAATGCTTTTGCACAGTCAATAAAACACAAATAAATATCTTTCTTGTATTTTTTGCTTTCAGCCAAGATCCATCTGACATCAGCAATGATATACTTCATTTTATGTCCTCTTCTAAATCCAGCTTGCATTTCTGGAAGTTCCCTGTCAATATACTTCTGCAACCATTTTTTGAATTATCTTCAGCAAAATTTAACTTGTGTGTGATATTAATGATATTGTTTGATTATTTCCACATTCTGTGAGATCATCTTTCTTTGGAATGGACATATCTTTCAGTAAGTTGGCCAGATAGTTGTCTTCCAAATTTCTTAGCATAGATGAGTAAGTACCTTCAGCGTGGTATCCATTTGTTGAAACATCTCAATGGGTATGCCATCAATTCCTACAGGCTTGTTTTGCACTAATTTTTTCAGTGCAGCTTCAACTTCTTTCTTCAATACCATTGGTTCTTGATCATATGCCCTGGCCTGCAGGGTAACCAGTATTTGACATACTGGTGGCATAGCCACCAGATTCACAGCAACAAATAAGCCACCATAGTACTATAAACTGACAGACAAGTGGTAGAAGGTTTGTTGATATAGTATAAAATGCAGATGTATGAATCAAAAAATACTGTGTCCTTGTCCTAATTTATCAATTGGATGACTTGGTCCAGTACCTTAATTTTTCTGAGCTTTGGTGGCATAGTGCCTTAGGCATTTGACTTCTAACCAGAAGGCTGGAGGTTCAAACCCACCATCCACTCCTCAGAAGGAAGATTGGGTTATCTACTTCTGTAGAGATACAGTTTTGGAAACCCATGGAGGGGGCACTATGAGTTGGATCCAACTCCACGGTAGTGAGTTTGTTTTTTTTTTGCTTTTAACTCTTCTCACCTGTAAAAGAATGATTGTTTTATACTGATTTTAAAGGGTATTTGTTATGTCATTTACAACATATCAATTTCATACAAAGCAATGCATTATTGAGTGGAAGTTTTTTTTGTTTCTTTGCTTGTTTTACTTGTTTCATTTGTAACCTGTTATTTGTTTATTCCAGGGTTGACAGATCTGTGCTTACAGTTGTATTTTTCCTCCAGTCCCATTTTAGAATTTTTTAGCATTCACCACTGGCTAATGATATTTTTACGTACTGATTTTACATTAAAAATTTTATTTCACCAACTTGCTGGACTGAATTTCTTCATAGATATATGCCTTTATATTAAACTTGGCACTTCCATGGCATTTATTCTCACTGGATTCACTAAAAGAAAATAGATTCCTTGAGGCCCTCCTTTGCTTTGAAGGCTCTATCACATCCAGCCCTCCTCCTGACCTCCCTCTCCCATGTGGAGTGAGTTGTAAGCCAGCACTACTAATACCAACATGTGTATCTTACAGATCAGGATATTAAGTTAATTTAGTTAAATAATAAAACGAGCATTGTATTACACATTTATTTCTGAATCACTCACCTTCATGGCTGCCTAACATATATTACTGCATTTATTCATACAAATATTCAGATCTTTTCTCCATTTTAAAAGATTCAGTGTCAAGTTAAAAAGCATGTGGAAGGGTTGGCAGACAATGGGCCTCTCGAAGAGTATGAAGGGATGGACACTGGGAGGAGGTAACTATGGGGAGGAAGTGGGAGGGGAGCTGCTGCATTGTAA
>NW_006922330.1:426918-428743 GCF_000298275.1 Orycteropus afer afer
CCCACCAGCCACTCCTCGGAAGGAAGATGGGGCAATCTACTTCCATAGTGATACTGCCTCAGAAACCCAAGGAGGGGTCGCTATGAGTCGGGTCCATCTCGATGGCACATAACAACAACAACAACATGTTAAACTCGGTTGTTGGGTAGTCTAGGACCATTCTCTGCTATTCATTTGTTTGTTGTGCTGTGGTAGATTCCTTGTTGCTATGAGGCTGGAGGCTATGCCACTGATACTTCAATTATAAACAGGGTCATTCCTGGGGGACAGATCTCAGTAGACCTTCTAATTAATACTAGGAAGAAAGGAGTAGTGATCTACTTATGAAAAACAGCTAACGGAAACCTTATGGATCCTTAACTGGATATTGTCTGATTCATTAGTTTTGAACATATAATTAGGAGGGATCAAATATATTTGGACAATCGATGGTCTTCTCCTTCCTCGCATGAATGTTAAGTAGACCCTCAATGATATGGACTAGCACAATAGCTGCAATGATGGTGTCCAGCATGCTAGTGATTATGAGGATGACACAGGACCAGGCAATATTTCATTCTGTTGTCCATAATGTCACCATGATTTGGATTCGACTTGATGGTAGTGATCTATTTATCTATCTAGAACCATTTAGAGATCAACTGAGATAACTAGGTTTCTATTCATATGAGAGAAGAAGAGTCTTTTTGTGTAGAAACTTATTGTAAGGGAGAAAGGGATGATTTAAGCACAAGCCAAAATCAGAGGCATAGGGCGACATTTGGAGTGTTCTACTTGCACTGTCCTTTAGCCTTTCTATTACGCACGAGCTTCATCTTGGGAGTTGGGGGCTGGTGTGGATATGCAGTACAATAAAACATAAGGTAATTCTAAATTATCAAGGGCAGAGAAATGCAAGCCATCAGCAGCACAAGCGACCAAACCCCTAGGTCAGCAGAGTAACTCAGTCTCCATTCCGTCTGAGGAACTTTGAGGTGACGTCCTAGGTACCAAGAAAAGCACTTCTATCATTTATGTCAATGGCTTCAAAGGCAACACTCATACTCAGAAGCAGTAGCTGCAACTCTTTGGACCACAACAAGTGCACTTTCTACCAGCGTTCCTTCAAATCTGCCAAGGTCTATTTTGTCAAAATAGATGAATCATTTAGAACTGTCCAGTGGAAATTTGTTGTTGGCTCAAGTTTCCACAGTGCAATGGGTAGAAGAACTAGTTAAGTCCAAGATTATGATTATCTTGTGCTTTTTAATGCTGGTGTGGGCTAGGAAACCTGGGAAGGCGGAATATGTATAGCCACAAGCAGATAAACATACATTTTTTTGTTAGGTCCTGTTGAGTTGGTTTGAACTCACAGGAACCCATGTGACAGAGTAGAAGTGCCCAATAGGGTTTTCTTGTCAGTAATCTTTATGGAAACAGATCACCAGGTCTTCCATCCACTAGGAGGTGGGTTTGAAATGGCAACCCTTTGGTCAACAGTCAGATGCTTAACTGTACTGCAAGCATACACACATATACACACACACACAGACCCACACACATTTTATAGTCCTCAGTGCTATAATTTATCTTTATTCCCTATTTTACTATTGAGATATTATCTTTATTGAAGATAGTAGAAAGTATTTAAGAGTTTCTTATAATTTTATACCCATGTGATAGTTGAAGATGTGTCAACTTGGCTGGACTCCAGTTGTGAGTGGTGGTTCCCATGATGGATCACATGACTGCATTCTAAGTGGCCGGTCGGTCTAGGGGGAGTTTCCCCAGGGGTGTGGCCTACCTGCAATACTATCCCAGGGACAAACTGGAAGAACGGCATTCC
>NW_006922330.1:434884-443634 GCF_000298275.1 Orycteropus afer afer
ACTATCTTATCTCTGATAAAATTCTACAAAGGCACATAGATTAAAAATTGCAAATTACTCCTGTCCACCTTACTCCCGTTCCCAGTTTCCCCACATTTGCTGTGCCTCCTTCAGGTCCTTCTTCATATTAAATATCCTGAATCCCTGTCTTCCTTTTCCATGATTGAGTTAAACTGAACTACCAGGAAAGGAAAGCAAAGTCCTGATTTATCCCTTCCCTGACCCTAAAACCCACCCTAAAGCCCTAACTTCTCATTCTCCTCCTGAGTATTTTACTCCAGTCTCCAGATATCCTGAAACTAAAAGATCCTCTCTGCAAACAATAGACAAAGAGAAAGGAAATAATTTACAATTTAAAAGGACTTATAGAGACATTCCTCCTCCTGAAAAACAAGAGTTAGTTATTTGTCGTAATGTGGTGGCTCAGGTGTTGCTATGACAATGGAAACTATGCCACCAGTATTGATACTTGTAAGGTCATCCATGGTGGACAGGTTTCAGTGAGGCTCCAGACCAAGACAGAGTAGGAAGAAAGGCCTGTTTATCTACTTCTGAAAATTGGTAATGAAAAGTGCTATAGTCTCAAAATAGTGTATGAAGATGAACCCCTAGACTAAAAGGGATTCAAAATACATAGTGACCACAGAAATGGACTGAAACATACCATTGATTGCGAGGATGATGTAGGATTGGCCAATATTCATTCTGTTGTGTGTGTCATCATTATTAGTTGGAGCCAACCAGAAAGAAAGTAACAACAAAAAATTAAGACATTAATGTTGTTGCTTGGTAAACATTAATGTTTTACTGAACTATCTGTTCTAAGCTCTTTTCTTCCAGGAGAGGTGCTAAGGAAATAATATCAAGCACTATATTGATATGAAATGAGATATGGCTTTGGACAAATAATGATGGAATGGAATTTCAAATCTAACAGCTATTAGAAGGGAGACTTTGGAAAAGGTACTTATACTTTCAGACCCTCAGTTTTTCTCCAGTAAAATGGGGAAGATAATCACTACATGTGTCACCTCCATGAACATGGGGCCTCTGCCATATTTATCACCTACCTACAATAGCACCTGATCCAGGGAAGCTGTTTCTTAAGTAAAAGAAGAGAAAAGAAGGGAGCAAAGAGGGGTTGGTAATGGAAGGGGTGGAGGAAAGGAGGAGGAAACAGCCAGAGGGATATCATGAGAATTATTTCTGTAAAGTAATTGTGTCTTACTGAGCTCTTCAATCACGTGGATTTCCTCTCTCTTTCTCTTCCTTCACTGATGGGAACATAGCCAGATCTTTCTCCCTACCAACCTCTCCTAAATGTATGAATTCTGTTGTTTTGTTTGTTTGTATGCTTCTAGCTTTGCATATCATTGGTCCATCTCAAGAATTTTGAGAGGATAAGGAGACACGATGTGAAAATGATATTTTAGTTTCCTTGTCTTTATGTCCCCATAGTGCTAAGATGATTTTGACTGACAGCTCCCACCATTATGTCACATTCATAAATTTAAAATGTTTTAAATAAAAATGTTATCTTACATCCCTCCCTCATTCCTTCCTTCACTTCCTTCTTCTCTCCCTTCTGCCTTTCCTTACATTTGCATTCTTTCCTTTAGCTAAGAATTCTGCCCCCACCCCCGGTATTTCCCTTCTCATCTGATTAATAGATTGGTGGTTTTGTTTGTTTGTTTACAAGATACATTAGAAGGTATTCATTCTATCTCTATCTGGTATCTTCATATTGATTCATTTTCCTCTTCAAGTTTTTGTCTTCACAAGAGCCAACGTGATAATTTAAAAGTATTAAACATGTTTTCCCCATGTTTTATTTGCCCCAGCAACACTCTGTTGCCCACTGGAGTAAGGGAGACCCATAGGTGTTCATATCTGCTGGATCTCTCCCTCCCCCATCCCATCTCACCTACTCCACCACCCTTACCTCCCATACTACAGCAACATGGGAGGCCTTTTTGTTTCTCTCACCCTGTTTCCTGATATCGCTGCTAGATCATCTAACCATTCAATGAGAAGAAAAGTCAGCCCCCATTTACCTAATTATCTGTTACCCAGTTGTCATGCTGAGCATGGCAGGCATATATTTCCCCATGATTAAAGGGTTTTATGGTTGAAAAAATGTTATTTGTATATGTTAAATTCTGTCTGAATCCCCTTAGGGTTAGCATCATGAGTTTCAGTAATAAATCAAGCAAACATATCAAAGAAACACAGCTTTGGCGAGCTTCATTCATAAATCACTGAATGGATGTCTTGTAGCAGCACGGTGGTGTGCTGCCTTTAGCGTGATGATTTTTGCATGGCATGAATTCCTGCTCTTACACTAGGTAAATGGGCAGGTGATAGCTCTCTAAGGCCTTCAAGAATGCGGGGAAATGAAAACATTTCCAATCCCCATTAGGCTTCAACTGCTCTCCTTCACTAAACAGCTAGCTTCGGGGTTTTCATTAGCTTCTTACGAGTAATTAAGTTACCTGAAGATAATCAACAAATAATAAAATGTGTGGAAGAAGAAATTAGTTTAATATATAAGCACCCTCTAGCTCTGGTGGCATAGTGCTTAAGGCATGTGACTGCTAACCAGAAGGCTGGTGGTTCAAACCCACCAGGCACTCCTCTGAAGGAAGTTTGGGCAATCTACTTCCATAGTGATACTGCCTCAGAAATCCAAGGAAGGGTCACTATGAGTTGGATCCAACTCCACAGCAGTGGGTTTTTTTTTTTTTTTTTTTTTAATAATTATTGTGAAAATAACAGAAACAAACAATATATTCAGATGTAGCCATCTTTCCAGAGGACCATGACATCACCTTACCCTGCACACTGAACTTTTGATTGAAGCCATTTTCCCAGAGTTCCATCTCAGGGCCTCTTTTGAAGTTACTTACTATGTAGAATTGTATGTATTCTGTCTCCACACTTATTCAATCTATATGCTGAGCAAATAATCCAAGAAGCTGGACTATATGAAGAAAAACATGGTATCAGGATTGGAGGAAGAATCATTAACAACCTGAGATATGCAGATGATACAACTTTGCTTGCTGAAAGTGAGGATGACTTAAGGCACCTACTGATGAAGGTTGAAGAATACAGTCTGCAGTATGGATTACATCTCAACATAAAGAAAACAAAAATCCTCACAACTGGACAAATGAGCAGCATCACAATCAATGGAGAGAAGATTGAGGTTGTCAAGGAATTCACATTGCTTGGTTCTACAATCGATGCCAATGGAAGCAGCAGTCAGGACATTAGATGACGTGTAGCATTGGGGAAGTCAACTGCGAAGGAACTGTTTCAAGTGCTGAGGAGCAAGGATATCTCCTTGAGGACTAAGGTGTGCCTGACACAAGCCATGATATTTCCAATCGCCTGGTATGCATGTGAGAGCTGGACAATGAATAAGGAAGACCCAAGAAGAGTTGATGCTTTTGAGTTGTGGTGCTGGCGAAGAATTCTGAAAGTACCATGGACTGCTAAAAGAACTAACAGATCTGTCCTGGAGGAAGTGCAGCCAGAATGCTCCTTGGAAGCAAGAATGGCCAGACTTCGTCTCACCTATTTTGGTCATGTTGTAAGAAGGGACCATTCCCTGGAGAAGGATGTCATGCTTGGTAGGGTAGAGGGTCGACGAAAGAGGGGGAGGCCTTCAACGAGATGGATTGATATGGTTGCTGTAATGATGGGATCAAGTATAGCGGGGATTGTGGGGCTGGCGCGGGATCGGGCGGTGTTTCGTTCTGCTGTGCATGGGGTCACTCTGAGTCGGAATTGACTCAACGGCACTTAACAACATAACAACTATGTAGAGGTTTTCTTATGCCACAGGTGTTGAGAATCAAGATACTGTGCTGCACTCTGGGAAGAAGGAAGAGAAGATTGTTACACAAAATGGGTGAGAACCCATGAGATTTTCCCAAAAAGCAATGTCATCTTGAATGAGACACAGAGAAGATTGAAACATTGAATTCTGAATCTCTGCTTTGAAGGAGGATTTAAGGACAGTTTTGATTCAAAGCCTAAAAAGGTGATGAGATTGTCAATGTTTCTCATTTCTCCTGCATTAAATGTGAAAGAAAAGGTGGACAAAAGAAAGACTATTTGTAATTCTCTAAAATAAATGGGAGTTAGATATCAGAGAATGTGATTAGGGCTTTAAAAGTTGTGGTTTGGAAAAAGAAAAAATATAGAAAGTTGTGGTTTGAACTCAAACCATGTTGGTTTATTTCCACAGTTATTTCTAATCTGCTAAATAATGTGAGGAGTGTTAGTCATTGAGGAGTTAAGAAAGTTTCCTAAAATAATTCCACACAGTTTAATTTTTCAAGTCTAAAGTTTTTTAATGGAGATTGGGGCTATGGATATCACTGTTTTCAATATAGCTGGTCAGGGAAATGGAGGCCTGTAAGGTTCTGAGGGGGAAGCCAAGGGTTCTGGTTACCAGTGCTGCTCTAACAGAAATACCACAAAGGGATGGCTTGAACAAAAAGAACTTATTCTCTTACAATTTTGGAAGTTTTAAGTCCGAGTCCAAAGTGTCAGGCTCTAGGGACTGCTGGGTGAAAGCCCCTCGGCCTTGGGCTTCAGCTCTTCCTCCTGCTCCTGACCCACTGAAGTGGGTGGGTTTTTCTTCATTCAGTTAGCTGCTGATTTCTGAGGCTGACAAGCCCAAGGTTGACAAGTAAAAAGGCACAGTCCTGATGTTACCAAACCACATGACATGCCATCGATTCAAGTCCATTGAAAGTCCCAAGATCAGCAGAGGATGGCAGGCTGCTGCACAACAACTCAGCAACGTGTAGGGTTCAAGCGTGCCATAAGCTAGAGACCATTCCCAAAGCTGCTTCTTATATACAGGAAGCAGACCACATCCCTAAAGCAGCTACTCAGCTGCTTGTAGTAGATCCCACCATGGAGTTGATTGCCAGTCCTGTCAGGGGAAATAACTATCACCAGCTGCTCAGCCACTGAACCAGGCCCAGCCAAGTTGACACACAAACATAACCACCACAGCAAGTGATTGCCACATCTACATGAATGATGTGATTCATGAGTACTACCTGCCTATCTGTCAATCTCTATGCCCTGGGACAGAGTGTGAAGAGCGGAAGGTAGAGATGAGGTCTAGACATTAGGTTTCAGAACACAGATTGTCTCTTGGTAGTGGCTTTGAACAAATTTATCAACCTATTTATCCTCCATTTCCTCACTCAAAAGAATGAAAACCTCTTTTAGAATCTGGGTACCTGGTTAACTTTTCAGCTACTCATCAAAGGGCTGATGGCTTGAGTTCACCCAGAGAAGTCTTGAAGAGAAGCCTTGGTGATTCACTTCTCACAGATGATAGCCACTGAAAACCCTATAGAACCCTGTTCCACCCTGGCTTACATGGAGTCACCTTGAGTCAGAAATGTTGTGTGTTTGTTTGCTTGCTTACTTTAGAGTTTATTATGAGGATGGAATAATAAAGTGCATATTAAAAGATTTAGAAATAGTTCTAAGTATATTCACAATGATGTTTATTGTATGCCAGTCTTTCATAAGTACTTTAAAGGCATTTTAGTAACAACATACTTGTAACTGGATATTATTATTATCCCTATTATATAGTTGAATTAATATGCAGTCCATTGCACTCTGGAACTAGGGAGAGGAAATTGTTTAGAAAAAGAACTGGTTCAAAAAAAAAAGCTTTTGAAGTTTATAAATAATACAGTGTGTAATTATTACTATTATTACTACTATTTATTCATAATCACATTACTTCTCAAAAGTATTAAACCTAAAGTTAAGACAGAACAAAAGGAAGTATTTAAATGCAGATGCAAGTATATACTATTCTGGCTCTCACAATTTCATTTCAGTGTTTTTTCTTGTTTTTGGACACATTGGTGCGGACTTATCATTTCAGAGTACCAAGATAGAAGTCTCTGCTTATGCAGAACTTGATTTGGTTTATTTCACTTCTATCCATCTTTTCTGTTGTTTTATGAGTCAAGGAAACATGATGTCAAATATTAAAGAAGTGTACTTAAATAAATTACCTCCTAATTGAACTTCTTGCCAATAGTCTAACTCTCCTCTTATCTAGTCCCCATATCCTGTGTGATCGTTCTAAAATATGAGTGTGCTATCCTTCATAGTTTATAAGTGCCCTTATGACAAAGTCTAAAGTATCTTAGTTTACAAGACCCTTATGACACGGATTAACTGTCTTCCCACCATGTCTTCCTCTTCCTCAACCCACTTCACATCCTTACTCCTACACCACTCTACATGCCAAAGGCCCCCAGATTTCTTTTAGTTGTAGTTAATTCTGCTATAACATGTCATATGCAGTCCTTAAATGTGGGCCCTAAGCAAAATTATGCAGTTATAAATAAATAAATAAAACATACGAGGCATATGGGGATGGAAATACATTACTCAAGGACTTTATGACATACATTAACAACAACAACAAAAGACAGAAACCTAATACAAATTGGATAACAGGTTTATGTTTGTCAAATGGCTAAGAAATGCATAAATCCTATAATATATATAGTCTTTGGCCTTGAAAAAGTTATGAAGTTTGCTTATAAAAGATCTAAATTTGAGGGACAGTCATATGAAGTCAGAAGGAAAGATGTTACCTTGGATATAGATGGGTGAGCATGGCTCATTACACAGGTGGTAGATTGAGGAGTCTGGTAGATAAATGAGGTGTGTGCTTAAGTGTGTTTTTTGTATTCCTAAGAAACTCAACACACCTAGGTACAGTTTTATGAATTCACTAGCATTTCTTTCAGACAAAATTGTGCATAAAAAATACACAATTTGTGTCATGAACAGATTGTCTTCCTTATTTATCAATTGCTTTACAACAATCTCTCATTTTGAAAATAAGCATTATAATAGACTGTACTTTGAAGATGTGCCATTATATCCTGCTCTGGACCTTCACACTGCTATGTCCTCCTCACAGAAGCCTCCTCCAGCCCTTCTTCACTTCCATACTCCTATTTTCCTTCAGATCTCAGCTTAAAGAAATTTCTTCTGTGAAACTTTCCTTGCGAAGAACTTCAAAATATACTAAGTAAATTTTCTTAAACTAATCTCATTCCCTCCTTTTTTTTTTTTTTTTTTTTAACCAAATATCCTTCAAACTAGACCCATTGACTCAAAATAATTTGGACATTTGTTTCATCATTTCTCTTCCTCCTCAACAAACTTACCTCCCCTACAATCTTCCTTATCTCCATAAATGATAATTTCATCCTTCTAGTTGATTCAAATTTGACATCATCCTTAGGCCCTCTCTTCCTTCCTTCCAACCTGTAGGGGAAGCTTTTTG
The DNA here is from genome assembly GCF_000298275.1 of Orycteropus afer afer. Taxonomy (NCBI): domain Eukaryota; kingdom Metazoa; phylum Chordata; class Mammalia; order Tubulidentata; family Orycteropodidae; genus Orycteropus; species Orycteropus afer. Next base: position 442,242 of record NW_006922330.1, read on the forward strand.
ATTCTGCCTTCGTAATATATTTAGAATCCAACTACTTCTTGCCAATACAGCTGCTATTATCCTTGTTCAAGCCACCATCATCTCTTGCCTGTTGGTTTTGTTGTTATGTGCTGTTGAGTAGGCCCCAACTCATGGAGACCCCTCCTTGGGTTTCCAAGGCACTATAACTATGGAAGTCAATTTCCCAACCTTCCTTCCAAGGAGTGGCTGGTGGGTTTGAACTGCCAGCATTCTGGTTAGCAGTCAAGTGCCTTAGGAACTATAGATGATAATATTTCTTTAACTAACTTCCAGGAAGAAAGCAAGAGATCACTAAAAAAGATGAGAAAGGAAGAGAAGACCAAAATGGAGGACAGAAAAGATTCTTAAACTTGCCCTTGAGTGGAGAGACGCTAAAGCCAATGGAAAAAATGACAAGATAAAAGAGCTGAACAGAAGATCTCAAAGAGCAGCTTGAGCAGACAAAACCAATAAAAATCAATTACTATAATGAAATGTGCAAAGATCTGGAGTTTGAAAACCAAAAGGGAAGAATGCACTCAGCATTTCTCAAGCTGAAAGAATTGAAGAAAAAATTTAAGCCTTGAGTTGCAATATTGAGAGATTCTATGGGTAAAATATTGAATGATGCAGGAAACATCGAGAGAAGATGGCAGGAATACATAGAATCACTGTACCAAAAGGAATTGCTTGAACTTCATCCATTTCAGGAAGTGGCATATGATCTAGAACCAATGGTATTGAAGGAGGAAGTCAAAGCTGCAATGAAAGAATTGGCGAAGAACAAGGCTCTGGGAATTGACAGAATACCCATTGAGATATTTCAATAAATGGATGCCCCATTGGAAGCACTCACTCGGTTATGCTAAGAGATTTGGAAGGGAGCTACTTGGCCAACTGACTGGAAGAGATCCATATTTGTACTAATTCTAAAGAAAGGTGATCCCACAGATTGTGGAAATTATAGAACAATATCATTAATATCTCACACAAGTAAGATCTTACTAACATAATTCAAAAACGTTTGCAGCAGTATATTGACAGAGAACTTCCAGAGGTGTAAGCTGGATTCAGAAGAGGACATAGAACAAGGGATATCATAGCTGTTGTCAGATGGATCTTGGCCCAAGCGAAGACTACCAGAAAGATGTGTACTTGTGTTTTATTGCCTATGCAAAGGCATTTGATTGTGTGGACCATGACAAATTATGGATAACATTGAGAAGAATGGGAATTCCTGAGCAATTGATTGTACTCATGAGGAATCTGTACTTTGACCAGGAGGCTGTCTTTCGAAAGGAACAAGGGGACACTGCATGGTTTAAAATCAGGAAGGGAGTGTGTCAGGGTTGTATCCTTTCCCCATACTTATTCAATCTATATGCTGAACAAA
>NW_006922330.1:445084-457044 GCF_000298275.1 Orycteropus afer afer
AGCATTGGGAAAGTGAACCATGAAGGAACTATTTCAAGTGCTGAGGAGCAAGGATGTCTCCTTGAGGACTAAGGTGAGCCTGACACAAGCCATGATATTTCCAATCACCTCGTATGCATGTGAGAGCTGGACAATGCATAAGGAAGACCAAAGAAGAGTTGATGCTTTTGAGTTGTGCTGGCGAAGAATGCTGAAAGTATCATGGACTGCTAAAAGAACTAACAGATCTGTCCTGGAGGAAGTGTACCTGAAATGCTCCTTAGAAGCGATAATGGCCAGACTTCGTCTCACCTATTTTGGTCATGTTTTCAGAAGGGACCGTTCCTTGGAGAAGGATGTCATGCTTGGTAGAGTGGAGGGTCGATGTAAGAGTGTGAGGCCTTCAATGAGATGGATTTACATGGTGGCTGCAATGTTGTGCTCAAGTATAGCAGAGATTGTGGAGCTGGCACGGGATCGGGCAGTGTAGTGTTTCATTCTGCTGTGCATGGGGTCACTATAAGTCAGAAATGACTTGATGGCACTTAACAACAACAACAGCACACAGATGTGTCACCAATATGTCTGTTGTTGTTGTTATTTGCCATTGAGTTGGCCCCGACTCATAGCGACCCCTCCTTGGGTTTCCGAGGCAGTATCACTATGGAAGTAGGAATGCCCAAGTCTAGAGTCATTGCTATTTCTTTCTGACCAGGACCAATCAGCATAATGTCATGAACATAATGGACCAGTGTGATGTCTTCTGGAAAGGAAAGGTGATCCAGATCCCTACAGACTAAATTATGACATAGTGCTGGGGAGTTGATATACCCTTGAGGAAGCACTGTGAAAGTATATTGTTGACTTGCCAGTTGAAAGCAAACTGCTTCTGATGGTCCTTTGAAACGGGTATTGAGAAAAAGACATTGACCAGATCAATAGCTGCATACCAAGTACCAGGAGATGTACTAATTTGCTCAAGGAATGAAATCACATCAGGAATAGCAACTGCAATCATAGCACTACCTGATTATGTTTACAATAATCTACTGTCATTTTCCAAGATCCATCTATTTTTTTGCACAGGCCAAATAGGTGAATTAAATGGGGATATGGTGGGAATCACCACCCCTGCATCCTTCAAGTTTTGGGTGGTGGCAGTAATCTCTTCAACCCCTCCAGGGATGCAGTATTGCTTTAGGTTTACTATTATTTTTTTAGGTAGAGGCAGTTCTAATGGCTTCCACTTGGCTTTTCCTACCATAATAGCCCTTGCTCCACATTTGAGGGACCAAGTGGAATTCTGCTCATTGCTCAATATATCTATTCCAATTATGCATTCTGGAACTGGGGAAATCACTACAGTATGTGTTCTAGGACAACTGGACCCACTGTAAGACAAACTTGAGCTAAGACTACATCAATAACTTGACATCCATATGCCCCCATTCTGACTGGTGGACCACAATGACACTTTGGGTCTCCTGGAATTAGTGTCAGTTCAGAGCCAGTGTCTAGTAATCCCTGAAAAGTCTGATTATTTCCTTTTCCATAATGAACAGTCATTCTCATAAAAGGCCTCAGATCCCTTTGGGGAAGATTGGGAGAAAGATTGACATTATAAATTTTTGGCAATGTAGTGGAGTCCTTCATCAAGGGGATCCAGCCTCCCCTTCATTCAAGGGTTGTGGGTCTGTAAGCTGATTCAAGTCTGGGAATTGATTGAGAGGCCATGACTCTGTATTTTGGTGATTCAACCTAGGCTGTTCATGGGATCTAGAATTCTTCTGTCTATACAGATCAAGTAAATATTTGGTAGGTTTGCCATGTATTTCACTCCTAGGAAACCATGACTAAGTAGCCAATGCCATAATTCCACATGAATGAAAGTATTCTGATTACTGTTTGGACTCTGCTGTCCATTGTGGTAACCATGTCCACCTTGTCTTTGCCAAATAACTGCTACACTTGCCCCTACTACCAAAGGGGTCTAATCGGCCCCATCATAGTTAAGTGTCTTAGTTCAATTAGGGAAGTTCCCACAAATAGCAATCACAGCAGTCTTCAAGGATGCTGGGACTCCCTTCACAAATTTGTACCTTACAGTTCTAGTGAAAGGTGTGTCATCTGTAATCTCCATTTCTGGCTCTAGGGGCCTAATCTGATAAATCCATTCTAACATGACAATTTTCCTAAGCCTCTGGATACCTTCTTCTACATTATACCAAGGCAGGTCTGGTACTTCACCTTGATTTAAGGTAGGCTACTGCATAATCCGTGCCTCAGGAAGCCAACCAAATAAACAATCAGATCCTTTCCTAACCTCTCAAGCTGACACTTTGAATGAAGAATCCATACTTAGTGGGCATAAATAAGTAAACTCAGACTGATCCAATGTTACATTCTTTGTACCATTATCCCATACACTCAGGAGCCATTCCCATACATATTTTCCAGATTTCTGTCCATACATGGTAGCAAAATCAAGTAGGTCATTTTGGGTGTAGAAAACTACCTCTTCAGTCATACTATGTATGTCACCTTTTTGGGGCTCGCTTGAACTGAACTTTATTTATAGGTCTAACAGCAACCATGGGTAGTTGTGGAAGTTCCTGAGAACATTTAGCAATGCTTTTTGTGGCATCTATCACTGGCAATGACCCAGCAGGAACAGTTTTGGGTTAATCCCATCAAACTGAGGTGGGAGGGTTAATGGTTTTACATTAGTCCCTTCAGATGAGAGAGAGTCAACAGAATTTAAAGGCTCCATATCCTCATCTTCCTGACTATCTGCCCATATGTCCCCATTCCAGGTTTCAGGGTCCCATTTTTTTTCCCAATAAATGTCCTCCCTTTAACTTCAGACACCATTCTGGATTGGCAATTTAATTGGCATTGTAATTCAGCCACCCTTACAATAAGACTCTGGGTTTGGTTTTTAGCAATATCAGCTCTGTTACTAGATGAAATAAGGCTTTCTTTCAGAGCACAACTGGAAACATTGAGGTCTTTTATGTGGCACTTGAGCTGTGACTCAGCAACCTCGAACTCATCTTGCTCTTTCACCACTTTGTCTAGTGTAATAGGACCAAACAACCAACTTCCTTATACTCCCCATGCTGACAAAATTGCAAAAAAGTATCAAATATACGATCACCCAAAGCCTCACATCTCACAAGTACTTGATCTATTGGTGGTGCTGTTTTGCATATTAATGTTGCCACCTCATGCCATGGATTAGCAGGACCCACTTTACTAACAGAGGCAGAGTCACCAGTGTCTTTATGATTAATCAAATTGGAGAACCACAACAATGTCTATGAGAATCAATTAAGGAAGCCCATCCTTATGATTTTGTCTCTCTAAGCACACGCCCGGTACCAATTGTGTTAGGCTGGGTTCTGTTGAGAAGCAAAACCAGTAAAGCTTATATATACATATAGAGAAAGAGAAATTTATCTTAGGAAAATGGCTCCCACACTTGTAGAAGTGGGTAAGCCCCAAGTTCTTAGATCAAACATCAAACGGGAGGCTTTTCCTGACTCATGCACCTTCAGGCACTGATGAGCTCAAGATTGGTAGGCAGTTTACCAGCTGCTGACTCCAACGAATGATTAATCCAAGATCTCCAGGCTGAATGGTGGATTGTTCACTCACACGCAGTTGTAGGCAGCACAACAGAATCCCGATCCACAGAAGAGTGTCTCTTTTCACAGGATGCCCATAAATATATTGGAAATAGGCCACACCCCTAGAAAAACTCCCTTTCAATGGATTGGCTGCTCAAAACGTATACCTCTGATTCCATCATGGGAATAAATCACATCACAACTGCTTAAACTACACAAAATGGTGGTCCAGCCAAGTTGACACACAGCTCCAACTATCATACAGGTATGACAAGATAAAAGAGCTTAACAGAAGATTTCAAAGAGCAGCTCTAGCAGACAAAGCTAATTACTATAATGAAATGTGCAAAGATCTGAAATTATTGTTGTTGTTGTTGTTGTTATGTGCCGTTGAGGCAGCCCTGACTTATAGTGACCCCTCCTTGGGTTTCCAAGGCAGTATCACTATGGATGTAGATTGCCCAACCTTCCGTCCGAGGAGTGGCTGGTGAGTTTGAACCACCAGCCATCTGGTTAACAGTCAGGAGCCTTAGACACTATGCTACCAGAGCTCCCTAGACCTGGAATTAGAAAAGCAAAAGGTAAGAACATGCTCAGCATTTCTCAAGCAGAAAGAATGGAGGAAAAAAAAATAAGCCTTGAGTTGCAATATTGAAAGATTCTATGGGAAAAATATTGAATGATGCAGGAAGCATCAAAAGAAGATGGAAGGAAAACGCAGAGTCATGTACCAAATAGAGCTGGATGATCTTCATCCATTTCAGGAGGTGGCATATGTTCAAGAACCAATGGTATTAATGAAAGAAGTCGAAGCTGCACTGAAGGAATTGGTGAACAGCAAGGTTCCAGGAATTGACTGAATACCCATTGAGATGTTTCAACAAAGAGATGAAAGCACTCACTCGGTTTTGTCAAGAGATTTGGAAGACAGCTACCTGGCCAATTGACTGGAAGAGATCCATATTTTTACCCATTCCAAAGAAAGGTGATCCCACAGAATGTGGAAATTATCAAACAATATCATTAATGTAACATGCAGGTAAAATCTTACTGAAGATAATTCAAAAATGGTTGCAGCAGCATATTGACAGAGAACTTCCAGAGGTGCAGGCTGGATTCAGAAGAGAACATGGAACGAGGGATATCATTGCTGATGTCAGATGGATCTTGGCTCAAAGTAAAGAATACCATAAAAATGTTTACTTTTGTTTTATTGACTATGCAAAAACATTTGATTGTGTGGATCATAAACTGTGCATAACATTGAAAAGAATGGGAATTCCAGAACACTTAATTGCACTGATGAGGAACATGTGCATAGACCAGGAGTCTATTGTTCAAACAGAAAAAGGGAACACTGCATGTTTAAAATCAAGAAGGGAGTGCATCAGGACTGTATCCTTTCACCATACTTATTCAATCTGTATGTGGAGCAAATAATCAAAGGAGCTGGACTATATGAAGAAGAATGTAGCATCAAGATTGGAGAAAGAATCATTAACAAACTGCAATATGCTGACAGCACAACTGTGCTTGCTGAAAGTGAAGATGACTTGAAGTACTTACTGATGAAGATTGAAGAATACAGTCTGCAGTATGCATTGCATCTCACTATAAGGAAAACAAAAATCCTCAGAACTGGACCAATAAACAGCATTACGATAAATGGAGAAAAGATTAAAATTGTCAAATACTTCACATTGCTTGGTTCTACAATCAACGTCAATGAAAGAAGCAGTCAGGACATCCAAGGACATATAGCAGTGGGCAAATTGGCTGTGAAGAACCTCTTTCAAGTGCTAAGGAGCAAAGATTTCTCCTTGAGGACTAATGTGCACCTGACACAAGCCATGATATTTTTATTCACCTCATATCTATGTGGGAGCTGGACAATGAATAAGGAGGATGGAAGAAGAGTTGATGTGTTTGAGCTGTCGTGTTGGTGAAGAATGCTGATAGTACCATGGACTGCTAAAAGAACTAACTGGTCCGTCCTGGAGGAAGTGCAGCCAGAATGCTCCTAAGAGGTGAGAATGGCCAGACTTTGTCTCACCTACTTTGGTCATGTTGTCAGAAGCAACCATTCCCTGGAGAAGGATGTTATGCTTGATAAGGAAGAGGTTTGATGAAAGAGCAGAAGGCCCTCAATGAGGTGAATTGACAAGGTGGGCAGTGGCAATAGGCTCAAGTGTGGATAGAAACGTGGAGCTGGCTAAGGACTTGGCAGGGTTTCATTCTGCTGTGCATAGGGTTGCTATGAGTTGGAAACACCTCTATGGCACTTAACAACAACAACAACAATATTCTCTACCTTCTGCCAATGTCCATCCCACCTCAGCAAAAGTATTCCTTGTTATACATCCTTTATGGAACACAGATTAAATTTGTGGTAGTTCTCTGTACATGTACTGCTGCAAGCATTTTTAATTATCTTCAGCAAAATTTTACTTTAACATGATATTAATGATATTGTTCAATAATTTCTACATCCTATTGGATCATCTTTGGAATGGGTATAAATATGCATCTCTTCCAGTCTATTGGCCAGATAGCCATCTTTCAAATGTATTAGTGTATAGGAGTGAGCACGTACAGGATTGTTGCATCCATTTATTGAAACCTGTCACTTGTTATTCCTTGAATTACTGGAGTCTAGTTTTTATCCAATTATTTTCCTACTGCTTGCACCTCTTCCCACAGTACCAACTGAAGTGGTTGAATGTCAGCCAATTCTTTTAGAAGGAGTAACTCTGTGTATTTCTTCCTTTTTCTTTTTCTTTCTTTCTTTTTTTTTTTTTTTGGTGCTTACTCTATCTTTCAATATTTTGCCCATAGAATACTTCAATAGTGCAACTCAAGGCTGGAATTTTTTTTTTTTTCAATTCTTTTAGCTTAAGAAATGCCAAATGTGTTCTTCTCTTTTAGTTTTCTAACTCCACATTTTGGTTTTCTAACTCCAGAACATTTCATTGTAATACTTTAGTTTGTCATCCGAAGCTGCCCTTTGAAATTTTCTGTTCAGTTCTATTGTTTCATTTCTTCCATCTGCTTTAGTTACTCTCCATTCAAGGGCAAGTTTCAGAGTCTCCTTTGGTATCCTGTTTGGTCTGTTCTTTTTTCATGTCTTTTCGATGACTTTTTTCTTTCTCCATGTATGATATCTGTGGTGTAATTCCACAACTTGTCTGGTCTTTGGTTATTTGTGTTCAAAATGTCAAATGTATTTTTGAGATAGTGTTTAAGTTCAGATTGCATACCATTAAGGTCATCCTTTGGTTCCTGTGGGCTTGTTTTAGTTTTCTCCAGCTTCAACTTGAATATGAGAAATTAATGGCCTTGTTCTGATTGATGATATAAAGTTTCTCTTTTGTCTCTTTTCATAGATGTAGACAAGTGGTTTCCCTTTTATTCCACCAAGTAAGTCTCCATATATAAGTCCATGTATATAATCAAAATAAATATAATTTATTTTGTGTGAAGAAAGTAATTGCAATAAATAAATTGTTGGTCTTGCTAAATTTTATCATGCTATCTTAGGTATTGTTTCTGTAACCAAGACTATATTTTCCAGCCACCGATCCTTCTTCTTTGTTTCCAGCTATTGCATTTTAACCACTAGTAATTATCAGTGCATCTTGATTGCATGTTTATCAATTTCAAAATGCACACACATTTGGGTAAAAATCTTTCATTTCTTCATCATTTGTGTACCAATGGTTTGTATTACAATGGGTTGTTTGTTCTTGTGATGCTGGAAGCTATACCACTGCTATTTCAAATAACAGTGGGGTCAACCATGGTAGACAGGTTTCAGTGGATCTTCCAGACTAAGAAGACTAGGAATGGGAACCTCGCAAGCTACTTCTGAAAAAATTGTCAAATGAAAACTTTATGAATATGGTTAGAACGTCACTTGATAGATATAGTGCAAGAAGAGGAGCACTCAAGTTGGAAAGGTGCTCAAAATGCTACATGGGAAGATCTGTGTCCTCAAAGTAGAGTCAAATTTAATAATATGGATGAAGTAAAGCTTTTGGTACCTTCATTTCCTGATGAGGCAACACTGAAAATAAGAAGAAACAGCTGCAAGGATCCATTACAAATCATAACGTGAAATGTATGAAGTACGAATCTAGGAAAATTGGAAGTCATCAAAAATTAAATAGAATGCATAAAGCTTGATATCTTTGTCATTAATGAGCTGAAATGGACTGGCATTGACCATTTTGAGTCAGACTTTCATTATGGTCTACTATTTTGAGAATGGCAAATTGAATAGGAATGGTGTTTTGTCCATTTTCAAAAAGAAGATTTCAACACTGACAATGATAGTAATAGCCATTGACCTACAAGAAAAACCAGTTAATATGGTTGTTATTCATATTTATGCACCAACTACTAACTGTTAGTAATAGAATTTGCATTTCCCTGGGATTCATCTCCCATGTGAAACCAAAATGGTAAGTGGCATCTAGAATTTGGAAATTTGGTATCACACTCATCATTGTATATTGACAATGTCTGTTGTAAATATAAGGAGCTCTGGTAGCGTAGTGTGGAAGGCACTTGACTGCTAACCAGAAGGCTGGCACTTCAAACTCCCAGCCCCTCCTGAGAAAGAAGATTGGGCAATCTACTTCCATTGTGATACCACCTGAGAAACCCAAAGAGGGGTCGCTATGAGTTGGATCCAACTCGAAGGCAGTGAGTTTGGCTTTTGGTTGTGAATATAAAGGGCAAGATGACTTAAGATTCAAGTAGTTACTACTTTTAATGAGCTGGTTAACTGGATTAATCTATTTATGTATTCATTGATTTATTCTTCTGTTTGTTCACAACAATTTAGTTGACAAAAGCTTGAGTCCAGGAGTGGCAATAATTTACCCTCATCCTGAACACCTAGAGATTAAGGTTTAAGTGCCGGATCAAAGAAGTAACACAGGCTTCATGTGAGGGCTGATTTTTAATCTTAGTTGAAATTCGTATTAGGTGGGTAACTTTGGGAAAGTCATTTCATTTCATACTTTTCAGCCCCTACTCAGGAAGAGACAGTGGTGTCAATTAGTGTGTTCATCAGTTTTTTTCTGAGAAAAACCCTCCCCAGCAGTGAAATTCAGTCTCACTAGCAATGATTTGGTTAAATTTAGGCCAGTTGCCTTGGCTTCTGTGTGATTTTTCTGATTGATGAGTTTTTCCATTTCTGTGACAGCATTTCTTTGGGAGAGGCCACCAGCATTGGGGCCAGATTGCTAACAATATCATTATGATTTTATTACTGTCCTGATCCTGGAGATCCATAACTGGGTTTTCTATTAGCACATTACTCAAGTGAGACAGTGGGAAAGCCACTGCTTCTGTTTTGAGACTGCACAAGCCACCTGGCTCTAGGATATGTCTGTTTCAATATAGACTAGAAATGAGAAAATTAAGTGGAGTGATCCACACAAATGGTCGTTTTCCTTCTTTGTGCATTACTATTTGGTGTGTGAGGTTATAGTTTCCCCAGAAAGGGAGGTGCATAGACTCATTAATATTTGCAGGATAAATGCACACTCACCAAGAGGTAAACATGCGATTAGAGTAAGAAACATGAATCAAATTCATTGACAGTCTCACAGAGGCAAACATTAACATTGTTAGTCTCTAAAGACCCTAGTGGTCACTGAAATTGATAGGCTTTAATTTAAGAAACATAAGAAAAAGAATTATCATTGTATGACCCTAAGAAGATGAAGAACACTTGGCAAGGGAATTTGAACAAAATTCTTATAGGTTTCCTTTTCATAGGTCTCTTCCACAATGCAGGCTGGGGAAGAAAAAGCTTGAAAGGGAATATATTTTATACATGACAGGATGTGCTGTTTTCCATTTTAATTTAGAATTAATCTATCCTAATTTTAAAAGCAATTATAACCTTGTATTTGCAAAATTTAAATAGTAGGTTTTCTTAGCCCATTTTCTAGAAGGGCAAATGGAACTTCAGAAAGGTCAAAAAACTGCCATGATGAAACAACTGGGAAAAATAAAGAGAGAGAAAGCAACTCAGAAAAAAAGTGAGTTGCTTCCCTTTCTATCTGGGGAGGTTTTTGATCCACTGACTAACATTTAGGGAAAAACTTACCTAGAAAAGGGAACGAGGGGAAAAAAAAAGAAAAAAAAGAAAAGAGAAACAAACACATAGAGGCATGATGTTGCTCCTTTCATTTCTGAGTTTTCTCATTATTAATTGGAACCCTGTTATGAATTGAATCATGTCTTCCAAAAGTATGCATTGGAATCCTATCTCCTATGCATGTGACACAATCTCATGTGACAATAGGGTTTCCTTTGTTAAGTTAATGAGACCACATCAGCATAGTGTATGTCCTAAATCTTATCACTACTGAAAAGTACAAAGAGCAGATTAGATACAGAAAAAAGCAGAAAGGAGGGGAGAGGCATTAATGCCACAGAAAGATCCCAAAGGAACCCAGGAACTCCAGGAATATGGATGTCGAGACAAGGATTTTCCCTCAGAGCATAGTGAGAGAGAACCTTCTTCTAGAGGTGGCATGGTGAAGTCAGACTTCTGGCATCCTAAACTGAAAGAAAATAAATGTATGTTCTTTCAAAGCTCCCACCGGTGGTATTCCTGTGACAGCAGCTCTGAAAAACTTAGACTCTGAGAAAGCAGCAATGATAATGAAGTCCTTCATTTAACTTCTCAAGTGACTGTATGAATACATGAACTTAAACTTAAATGATCACATAGTTGGTTAATTTATGTACCAACAAAAACCAATCTTACCGCTATCAAGTCAATTCCCACTGATAGTGACCTTTTTGGGTTTCCAAAGTGGTAAATATTTATGGAAGTAGTTTGCCCCATCTTCTTTCTGCAGAGTGGCTGGTGGGTTTGAACCATGAACCATCTGGATAGCAGTCAAATGCCTTAGGAATCATGCCACCAGACCTCCTTAATTTATGTACCAGTGAATGTTTTTTCCCCATGGATAGGTTAATATGAAACATTAGGAATGAATTGTCTAAGTATATCCTGTTTGTAAGGAGATACTTAAATAATCAGTTTTATTTATTTAATATAACAAATACAGACATCTTTATTATTTAAAGTAGAGATTAAAATCAGAATAAGTGGTAATAATTAAGCAACTGCATTGGACAAAACTGCTGCAAACAGCATGTTTAATGTGTTGATCCGCAAGCAAAGATGTTGCTTTGAGGACAAAGGTGTCCCTCACCCAAGCCCTGGTCTTTTCAATAGCCTCATTTGCATGTGAATGTTGGAGAAGAAATAAGGAAGACAACAGAAAAAATGATGTATTTGAATTATGGTGAAGGTGAAGGATATTGAATATACCGTGGACTGCCAGAAGAATGAACAAATCTGGGTTGGAAGAAGTAATGTTTTTTAGAAGGGAGGTTGGTCAGACTGAGTCTCTCGCACTTTGGTCATGTTATCAAGAGGGACCAGTCCCTGGAGAAGGATATCACGCTCGTAAAGTAGGTCAGAGGAAAAGGGGAAGCCGCTCAGTAAGATGGATTAACACATTGGCTACAACAATAAGCTGAAGCACAGCGATAATCATGAGGATGGCACGGGACCGGACAGTGTTGCGTTCCGTTGTACGTGGGTCTCTCAGAATTGACTTAGCACCTAACACCAGCAGCAATGAAGCAAGATATTTGATAAGAATTCATCTGAGAATTAACAAGGTTGTAGCAAACATTAACCCACTGTCATCAACTCAATTCCAACTCACAGTGACCCTATAGTACAGAGTAAACTGCCCCACAGTGTATCCAAGAATGTAAATTTTTACCAAAGCAGATGGCCTCATCATTCTCCTGCAGAGTGGCTGGAGGTTTGAATTTCTGACCTTTTGGTTAACAGCCAGACTAAGCACTGTGGTACTAGAACTCCTTTAGCAAATATTAGGAATATGGTGTGTATATATGTTTAAAATAATATTTTAATGTGTTAATTAAGGAGTTCTGATGGGATAGTAGATAAGACATTTGGCTGCTAACCAGAATGTCAACAGTTCAAGCCCACTAGCTGCTCCATGTGAAGAAGATGAGGTAATCTACTTCCATAACACCTTAAAGCCTTGGAAACCTAGTGAGGGTGGCTATGAATCAGCATTGGCTTGATGGCAGTGGGTTGTGTTTATTTGGTTCCCTCCCATTTAAAAATTTTATACAAATTGTTCAGTGGAATTGGTTATATATATATATATATATATATATATATACACACAGGCTGGTGGTTCAAACCCACCAGCCACTCCTCGGAAGGAAGGTTGGGCAATCTTACTTCCGTAGTGATACTGCCTCGGAAACCCAAGGAGG
>NW_006922330.1:457144-457901 GCF_000298275.1 Orycteropus afer afer
ATCTTACTTCCGTAGTGATACTGCCTCGGAAACCCAAGGAGGGGTCGCTGTGAGTCGGGGCCGACTCGACGGCACATAACAACAACAACAACATATATAGTGATATAGGTGAAAGTTTACAGAGCAAAGCCACTTTCCATACAGCAGCTCACATGCACTGTCTCATGACATTGACTACAATTTACCACAATACAACAACTCCTTCCTACTTCCTCCCTATTGTTACCTGTTCCCTGTGTCCTTCCCTCCATGCACTGCTGCTCGCTGAGCTATCTCCCTGTGCATACACAGTCCTTCTATTCTCCCATGATTGTTCTCTCCAGGTACTGTATCTACTTAATGTAAATGTGCAGCTCATATGACTGTCTTGTGTTTGACTGGAAGCCATAGGTTGTTCTTGTTGTTGTTGTTAAGTGCCATCGAGTCATTTCCAACTCATAGGGACCCCATGCACAGCAGAACAAAACACTGCCCTATCCTGCGCCAGCCCCACAATCCCTGCTATACTTGAGCTCATCATTGCAGCCACCATGTCAATACATCTAGTTGAAGGCCTCCCCCTCTTCTTGGACCCTCCACCTTACCAAGCATGACATCCTTCTCCAGGGAATGGTCCCTTCTGATAACATGACCAAAATAAGTGAAACGAAGTCTGGCCATTCTTGCTTCCAGGGAGCATTTCGGGTGCACTTCCTCCAGGACAGATCTGTTAGTTCTTTTAGCAGTCCATGGTACTTTCAGCATTCTTCGCCAGCAC
>NW_006922330.1:459031-461206 GCF_000298275.1 Orycteropus afer afer
TTCCTTTTGGTACAGTGATTATGTGTATTCCTGCCATCTTCTCTTGATGTTTCCTGCATCATTCAATATTTTGCCCATAGAATCTCTCAATATTGCAATTTAAGGCTTAAATTTTTTCTTCAATTGTTTCAGCTTGAGAAATGCTGAGTGTGTTCTTCCCTTTTGGTTTTCAAACTCCAGGTCTTTGCACATTTCATTATAGTAATTGGTTTTGTCTGCTCAAACTGCTTTTTGAAATCTTCTGTTCAGCTCTCTTACCTTGTCATTTCTTCCATTGGCTTTAGCTTCTCTCCGCTCAAGGGCAAGTCTCAGAGTCTCTTCTGTCATCCATTTCGGTCTTCTGTTCCTTTCTCGTGTTTTTAGTGATCTCTTGCTTTCTTCATGGATAATGTTCTAGATATCCTCCCACAATTCTTCTGGTTTTTGGTCGTTTGTGTTCAATGCATCAAATCTATTCTTTAGATGATCTCTAAATTCAGGAGAGATATATTCAAGATCATATTTTGGCTCTCTTGGATTATTTTAATTGACTTCAACTTCAAGTTAAACTTGCATATGAGAAGTTGATGGTCTACTTCACAATCACCTCCTGGCCTGGTTTTGGCTGAAGATATTGAGCTTTTCTACCACCTCTTGCCACAAATGTAGTCAATCTGATTCCTGTGTGTTCCAGCTGGTGAAGTCCACTTGTAGAGCTGCCATTTGTGTTGTTGAAAAAAGGTGTTTGCAATGAATAAGTAGTTCCTCTTGCAAAATTCTAACATGCGAGTTCCAGCATTATTTCTGTCTCCAAGGCCAAATTTTCCAACTGCCGGTGATTCTTCTTTGTTTCCAACTTTTGCATTCCAGTCACCAGTGATAATTAACACATCCTGATTGCATGTTCGGTCAATTTCAGACTGCAGAAGTTGATAAAATTCTTCAATTTCCTCATCTTTGGCTTCGGTGGTGGGTGTATAAATTTGAATAACAGTCATATTAACAGGTCTTCCCTGTGGGTGTACGGATATTATCCTATCACTGACAGCATTGCACTTCAGGACAGATCTTGAAACTCCTTTGTGATGATGAATGCCACACCATTCCTCTTCAAACTGTCATTCCCAGCATTATAGACCACATGGTTGTCTGATTCAAAATGGCCAAAACCAGTCCATTTCAGCTCACTAATGCTGAGGATATCAGTCTTTATGCGTTCCATTTCATTTTTGACAACTTCCAATTTTCCTAGATTCATATTTTGTAAGTTCCATGTCCTGATGGTTAATGGATGTCTGCGGCTGTTTCTCTTCAATTTGAGTGGTGACACATCAGCAAATGGCATTCTCGAAAGCTTTACCTTATCTATAGGATTAAGGCTGGGTTTACTCAGATGATGCAGCTCTTTCCCAGTCCTATTTTGAGAGGCTTCTAACCTGAACTAACTATTCATAAAGTTGTGTGGTAATATATCAAACAGTGTTCCTTTGTTGTTCCTAAGGTTTTCCCTGGCCAATTATTTGAGAAGTTGATGACCTCTTCCTTCTTCCTAGTCTGTCTCAGTCTGTAACCTGGGCTGATACCTGTGAACCATGTGCATCCTTCTGGGTTGGAAACACCAGTGGCTCAGCCTCAAAATTCACATCAACACATCACCATGGTAGGAAAAACTTACAGACAAGTTTGTCTCCCTGTTGGAAACCTCTTGTACCACCCTTACCTGGGTCCCTGCGGCTGACTCCTCCTCTGTCCAGATTCCTGGGCCTTTAATCTTCTTTCTCCCACTCTCCCACCCTGCTGCTTTGGGCATGCCTGATTTCCTTCTTCTCACTGGGATCCCTGTGGCTGACTGCTCCTCTGTCTGGTTTTCCTGGCTTTAAATCCCCTTTCTCCTGATCTCCCGCCCTGCTGCTTTGGGCGTGCCTGCGTTCCTCTCCTCACCTGGATCCCTGTGGCCTCCCAAACTGTATGAGAATGAACACTTTTTTGTTCACGTCATCCCATTTGTGTTATCTTTTGTTAGAGTGGCACTAGGTAACCAAAAGAGTTAACAACAGAGTACTGTGAGGAACTGTTGTTGTTGTTGTTAAGTGCCGTCAAGTTGTTTCCGACTCATAGCGACCCCATGCACAGCAGAACGAAACACTGCCCGATCCCACGCCAGCCCCACAATCCCTGCTATACTTGAGCCCATCA
>NW_006922330.1:464466-471755 GCF_000298275.1 Orycteropus afer afer
CTGTGCTACGCCCGTGCTTACCTTGCTCCCAGAGACCCAGTCCCTCTCGGGAGGGTAACAAGGGAAAGTGTTCAGTGCAGATCAGTGAGTAAGCACAAGCCCTCCCGTGCTTACCTCGCTCCCGGTTACTAAGCACAAGCCCTTCCGTGCTTACCTCGCTCCCGGAGACCCGGTCCCTCTCAGGAGGGTAACAAGGGGATCTGTACTCTCTAACAAATTTGAATGCCTAAAAGAAAAGAATAAATTTCTAAAAACACCTACCTACATGTGCTCATAAGTGTTTATGTGTCAACTTGACTGAACTGTGGTTTTGAGCACTGTTGTTGTTGTTTTTGTTATTTGCTGTCGAGTTGGCCCTAACTCACAGCAACCCCTCCTTGGGTTTCTGAGGCAGTATCACTACGGAAGTAGGATTGCCCAACCTTCCTTCTGAGGAGAGGCTGGTGGATTTGAACCACCAGCCATCCAGTTAGCAGGCAAGTGTCTTAGCCACTATGCTACCAGAGCTCCTACAGAGCCCTAGTAGTAATAAATAGTAGCTCTACTGTATATCTGGGAATTCTTAGAGAACATACAAATACACTTGCAAAACATTGTCTGCCAACCATATACATGGTCTTAGGCACACTTCCCCCTGCATAGACATACCTAAAAGTTCAGCCTGTCCACCCATCTATCCACCTGTATATCCATGTTTGCCTTTACTGACAGCACAGTACTACATGTGCAAAAGGTTCATCTTTGTCTGTACTTCTCATGTGTAGTGCCTAAGGCATTTGACTGCTAACCACAAGTGTGGCAGTTCAAGCCTGCCAGCCACTCCTCAGAAGGAATGTTGGGCAATCTGTAGTGATACTACCTCAGAAACACAAGGAGGGGTCACTATGTGTTGGCTCTGACCAGGCTTCAGTGAGTTTATCTGCCATGTACTTCTCTATGTCTTCCTCTTCCTCAATGCCACCATGTTGATCACTCACATTTGCTACATTGACCTCTTCACCAAAATCAATACTTGTCTCTTCCTGGCTAACAAGGTTCCCTCCCTCCCTTCTGCTCCCACACCTAGTAACCAACAAAGAAAATTTCCTTCCATATGAAAACTTTCCTTGACTTTTTATGATAACGGACTAATAGAATATTGGTCATACTGTGATTCATTTATTTCACTCAACATAATGTCCTCCAAGTTCATCCACTTTATGCAGTGTTTTGCAGATTCTTCTTTATTCTTTAGGGTTGCATAGTATTCCATTGTGTGTATGTACCATAGTTTGGTTATCCATTCCTCAGTTAATGGACACCTAGGCTGTTTCCATTTTCTGGCTATTGTAAATAGTGCTGCAATGAACATGGGTGTGTACAAATCTGTTCTTGTCTTGCCTCTCATTTCTTTAGGATATATACCTAGTAATGCAATGGCTGGATCAAATGTTATTTCTAATTGGAACTTTTTAAGGAATCACTCTACTGCTTGCCACAGTGGTTGTATCATTGGACAGTCCCACCAGCAATGTATGAGAGTCCTAATCTCTGTACATCCTCGCCAGCATTTGTTATTTTCTGTCTTGTTGGGAACTCTGGTGGCATAGTGCCTAAGGCATTTGACTGATAACCAAAAGTGTGGTGGCTCAAACCCACCAGCCACTCTTCAGAAGGAAGGTTGGGCAATCTACTTCCATAGTGATATCACGTTGAAAACCCAAGGAGGGGTCACTATGAGTCCGGTCTGACTCCATGTCAGTGTGCTTGGTTTTTGGTTTGGTTGAACTTTGGTACTAGTGCTGGGGCAAGATGGTATTTTGTTGTTTTGATTTGCATCTTTCTAACGGCTAATGATCATGAGCGTTTCTTCATATATATGTTGGCCAACTGAATATTCTCTTTGGTGAAGTGTCTATTCATGTCTTCTGCACATTTTTTAATTGGATTATTTGTCTTTTAGTTGTTGATGTGTTGGAGTTTTCTATAAATTCTAGAGGTAAGTCTCTTGTCAGCTATGTCATTACTGAACATTTTTTCCCAATCTGTAGATTATATTTTGACTCTTTTGGTGAAGTCTTTGGAAGCACATAAAAATTTAATATTAATTTTAATTTTTTAATGGATTTTATTGAAATATAATTTATGTACAGTGAAATACACAAAATTAAAGTAGCATGGGTCATTGTGTGTGTGTTTTTTTTTTTTTTTTTTGCAATATTCCCTCTCCTCCCCTCCCACCCCTGGCAACCAACAAACAAAGTTTCCCTCCATATATAAACCTTTCCTTGACCCTCCACAACAAGGAACTAATACTGTTTTCCCTTCTGTGATTGACTTACTTCACACAGCATAATGTCCTCTAAGTTCATCCATATTATGCGGTGTTTTGAAGACTCTACATTATTCTTTAGTGCTGCACAGCATTCCATTATGTGTATGTACCATAGTTTGGTCAGCCACTTTTCTGCTATAAATCTTAGAGATAAGACCCTTGCCAGATATATAATTATCGGCAAATATTAATTTGTTGCTGTCATTTTCTTTATGTGCTTTTTCATGGTGTCGATTACTTTGTTCCATATAATTTTCTATGTTGAACTTGTTTTGTTTATGAATCCTGTTATCACTTCCTTCTTTGCTATTGTTTTAGTATTTGCTGAATATTTATGCTGGTCCTCATTTTGGTTTGAAGGTTTATCATTTTTCTTTGAGGTTACCCTGTGATTTATAGTTTTCTTTCCAAGTTTGTAACAGTCCATTCTATCTTATAGTTGTCTTGACTTCCCTACCATCTAGAAGTTCTGTAACAACACAGTTTTTTCCCTCTTTTTGGTTTGTAGTTGTTCTCATTAGTCAATTGATGACTCTGGTTCCCTGTTCACAATCTTATAGGCTTATTTACTTTGGATTCTTCCATAGCTGGGTTAGTTTCTGGGCTATGTCATCATATGTCTTAATCGTCAGTTGTTTGCTGTTGTTTCTTCTTTGTCCAAAGGACTCCCTTTAGCATCTCTTGTAAGGTTGGTCTGGTTTTAACAAATTCCCTTAATTTCTGCTTATCTGGAAGTGTCCTAATTTCCCCATCATATTTTAGGGACAGTTTTGCTGGATACAAAGTTCTTGGTTTGAGGTTTTTTTTTCTTTCAGGGTTTTATATATACCATCCCATTGTCTTCTTGCCTGCATGGTTTCTGTCGGGAAATCCAAGCTTAGTCTTACTGTTTTCCCCTTGTAGGTAACTTTGTTTTTCCCATGCTGCTTTCATGATTCTTTCCTTGTCTTTGGTTTTGGTAAGTTGATGATGATATATCTGTGTGATTTTCTTTTGGAGTCTATCTTATTTGGGATTCACTGAACTTTCTGAATGGATATATTCTCATCTTTCATCACACCAGGAAAATTCTCTTCCAACATATCTTTGACAATTTTCTCTGTGGTTTTGTTTGTCTCTTCCTCTTCTGGAATTCTGATTACATTTAGTTTATTCTTTTTGATGGCATCCCACATGAACCTTAGGCTTTCTTCATTTTGTCTTGATCTTTTGTCTGATTGATCCCTTTCCAAAGAAGTGTTCAGGTATTTGCCTTCTATCTTACCAATTCTGTCTTCCATTGATTCAATTCTGCTCCTTTGCTTATTCAATGTCTTATCTGTTTCTGGAAATTTAGTATTAATCTTCTTGATTTGTGTGTGTAGATTTTGTGTCATTTCTAATTTTTCATTTATTTTGCCATTGTGTTCTTGTATTGTCTTTTGAAATTATTCTAGGGTTTTCTCTGTGTTTTGCTTGATCTGTCTTTCAATTTGTTGAAGATACCTAAATATAACTCTTTTGAATTCCTTATCAGGGAGTACTAATGCTGCGTCTTTCTCAGGGATATGTTTTGGGTCTGTATCCTGGTCCCTTGTTTCTCCTGCTTTATCTTGCTTCTTTGGGTGGACTGTGGTGCTCGGTTGTCTCTGAGGCACTCTGACTTTTTTGTGTTTATATTTAGTTGGTGATTGTATGTTGGAGTGACTTTTCCACAATTTTCATTTTCCTTGTATGTTATCTACACAAGCAGGGTACTGTGCTCCTCTATTCACTAGTTGACAGCACTTATACACTCACCACCTGTATCCTTTCCTGTTACCAGACTCTCATATGTCCCTGCTGAACTTGGAAAAATAAAAATTTAATTTTTAGAAGGTACCATTCATCTAGTTTCTCTTTTGCTGTTTGTGCATTTTGGGTTATACTTGATAATCTATTTATGCCATATATTTGTTGTTGTTATGTGCCGTGAAGTCATATTATAGACCCTAAATTTGCCCTTGAGGAACATTATAATTTTAGGTTTCACATTGAAGTCTTTGATCCATTCAAAGAGTTCGTTTTTGTTTATGGTGTGAGGTACAGTACTTGTTTCATTTTTCTGCAAATGGATATCCAGTTTTGCCAGCACCATTGAAAAAAAAGACATTTTTTTCCCCAGTTAGTGGATTTTGGCCTTTTGTCAAAGATCAGCTGACCTCGTTGTTGTTATGTGCTGTCAAGTCAAACCCGACTCATAGCGACCCCTCCTTGGGTTTCCAAGGCAGTATCACTACAGAAGTAGGATTTCCCAACCTTCCTTCTGAGGAGTGGCTGGTGGACCTTAGGTACATGCATCTATTTCTGTGTTCTCAATTCTATTCCATTGGTCTAGATATCTCTCATTATACCAATACCAAGCAGTTTTGACTACTGTGGCTGTATAGTAGGTTTTGAGATCTAGCAGTGTGAGATTTTCTATTTTGTTCTTCTACTTCAATCATGCTTTGCTTATCCGAGGTCTCTTTCCTTTCCATATAAAGTTAGTGATTGGTTTTTCAATATTCTTAAAGAATGTTGATGGGATCTGGATTGGAATTACATTGAATGTATGGATTATTTTGGGTAGAATTGACATTTTCACCATGTTCAATCTTCCTATCCATGAGCATGGTAAGTTCTTCCATTTATGTAGATCTCTTATAGTTTCTTGAAGTAGTTTTCTATAGTTTTCTTTGTAGAGGTCTTTTGTGTCCCTGGTAAGATTTATTCCCAAGTATTCTATTTTTATGGTAGCTATTGTAAATGGTATTGTATTTTTTCTTAGCTATTTTCAATAGGAAGAGCTCTGGTGGCATAGTGCCTAAGGTATTTGACTGCTAACCAGAAGACTGGTGGTTCAAACCCAGTAGCCACTCCTTGGAAGAGAGGTTGAGCAATCTACTTCCATATCACCTTGGAAACCCAAGGAGGGGTCCCTATGATCTGACTCAATAGCAGTGCATTTGGTTTTGGTTTATTGTAAATGGTATTGATTTCCTGATTTCTTTTTCAGCAGTGTCTTTGCTGGCGTAGAAGAATCCAACTGATTTTTGGATGTTGATCTTGTATCCTGCCACAATGCTAAATCTCTCAATTAGTTCCAGTAGACTTTTGACTGAGTTTCTTGGGTTTTCTAGGTATAGGATCATATAATCAACAAATAGCAATAGTTTGACTTCTTCCTTATCAATTTGGATGCTTTTGATTTCCCTTTCTTACTTTATTCCCCTGGTTAGGATGTCCAATGCAATGTTGAATAGAAGTGGTGATAGAGAGCATCCTTGTCTGGTTTCTGTTCACAAAGGAAATGGTTACAGTCTCTCTCCATTGAGAATAATGTTGGCTGTTGGTTTTGCAAAAAAGCCCTTTATTACATTGAATAATGTCCCTTCTTTTCCTATTTTGCTGATAGTTTTTATTAGGAATGGATGTTGGATTTTATCAAATGCCTTTTCTGCATAAATTGATATGATCATGTGGCTCTCTTTCTTTGTTTTTTTTTTTTTTTTTAATGTGGTGTATGATGTTGATTGTTTCTCTAATGTTTAACCATCTTGAATACCTGATATGAACCCCACTTGATCATAATGAATTATTTTCTTGATATGTTGTTGGAGTCTATTGGCTAGGATTTTGTTGAAGATTTTTGCGTCTATATTCATGAGGGATATTGGTCTGTAGTTTTCCTTTTGAGTGATATCTTTGCCTGATTTTCATATCAAGGTAATGCTTCCTTCATAAAATGAATTAGGTGGGATTTTGTTGAAGATTTTTGCATCTATATTCATGAGGGATATTGGTGTGTGATTTTTTTCCTTTTGAATGATGTCTTTCCCACTTTTGGTATCAAGGTTTTGCTTGCTTCATAAAATTAGTTAGGAAGGATTCCATCCTTTTGTATGTTTTGGAGTAGTTTGAGCAGGATTGGTGTCATTCTTCTCTGAATGTTTGGTAGAATTCTGTGGTGAAACCCCGTGGGCAAGGACATTTTTGTTGGTAATTTTTTTTTATGACCTGTTCAATTTCTTCTTTTGTTATGGGCCTATTCAACTTCAGTTCATGTTAGTTTAGGTAAGTAGTGTGTTTCTAGAAATCTGTCCATTTCTTCCAGATTTTTAAATTTGTTGAAGTTGAGTTCTTCATAGTATCCTGATATTATCATTTTTATTTCCATTGGTTTTGTTTTGATGTCACCCATTTTGTTTCTTATTCATGTTTTTTTGTCTTTTCCCCTTCTTTTGTTTTGTTATATTTGCCAGTGGGTTTGTCAATTTTCTTAATCTTAAAAATAAAGAAAAAAACTTCTAGTTTTCTTGATGTGTTCTATTTTCTTTTTATTTTCTGTTTCATTGATTTCTGCTAAAATCTTTATGTCCTTTCTTCTGGTGACTGTAGGCTTTCTTGCTGTTCTTTTTCTAATTGATGGAGATGTTGGTTTAAAGTGTTGATTTTGGCTCTTTCTTCTTTTTTGATGTGTGCACCTATTGCTATGAATTGGCCTCTGATCACTGCTTTTGCTGTGGCCCAAAGATTTTAGTACATTGTGTTTTCATTCTCATTTGATTCAAGGAATTTTTAAATTTCATTTTTTATTTCTTCTCTTACCCAGTCTTTCTTACAGAGCATGTTTTTCAGTTTCCATGTGTTTGCTCTTTTTCTGTTGCTCTTCCTATTGTTGATTTCTATTTTGATAACATTGTGATCTGAGAAGATGCTCTGCAGTATTTCAATGTTTTTCAAATTATCAAGGCTTGCTTTATGGCCTAACATATGGTCTATTATAGAGAATGTTCCATGTGCACTGGAAAAGAATACATATTGTTCTGTTGTTGGGTGAAGTACTCTATAGATGTCTATAAAGTCAAGTTGGTGTATTGTATTGTTTAGCTCTTCTGCATCTTTGTTGAGTTTCTTTCCAGTTGTTCTATCTTTCATTGAAAGTGGTATATTAAAGTCTCCTACTATGACTGTG
>NW_006922330.1:472010-473870 GCF_000298275.1 Orycteropus afer afer
AATCCAGTGTGCAACTCTCCATCTCTTGAATGGTGAATTTAATCCATTAACATTCATTGTAATTATTGACAAGTATGAATTGGTTGCTGTCAATTTGTTATGTACATTTTCATGGTGTTCCTGATTTCTTTGTTCCATACAATTTTCTGTGTTGAGCTCATTATGTTTATGAATCATGTTATCATTTCCTTTTTTGCTATTGTTCTAATGTTGGCTGAATATTTGTACTTTTCTTCCTTTTTAATGTGATGTGAAGGTTTATTATTTTTCTTTGAGGTTACCCTATGATTTTTAATTTTCTTCCCGAGTTTAAAACAGTCTATTCTATCTTGTAACTCTCTTGACTTCTTCATCAGTTAGAAGTTCTGTAACTGTACTATTTTCCCCCTTTTTGGCTTGTTGGAGTTGTCCTCATTTGCCGTATGATGTCTTTGGTTTCCTGTTTATAATCTTGTAAGCTTATTTTACTTTGGATACATCCATAGCTCTTTTGGTTTCTGGGTTTTTTTTTTTTTTTTATCATGTGTGTTAATGGTATGTCATTGTTTGTTGTTACTGCTTCTTTTCCCAAAGAACTCCCTTTATCATCTCTTGTGAGGTTGGTCTGGTTTTAACAAATTACCTTAATTTCTCCTTATTCAGAAATGTCTTAATTTCTAATAATGTTTGAGGGACAATTTTGCTGGATATATATTTCTTGGTTTGAAATTTTTCTATTTCAGGGTTTTATATATACCATCTTATTGCCTTCTCACTTGCATGGTTTCTGCTGAGAAATCTGAGCTTATTCTTATTAATTGTCATTTGTAAGTAACTTTTCATAGTTCCCAATGTTGCTTTCAGGAGTCTTTCTTTGTCTTCAGCTTTAATGAGTTTGATGATGATATGTCTTGGTGATTTTCTTTTGGGGTCTATCCTGTTTGGGATTCATTGGACTTCCTGAATTGATATATTCACATCTTTCATCATAGTAAAGAAGTTCTCTTCAAACAAATCTTGAACAATTTTCTCAGTGATTTTTGTTTCCTCTTTCTGTTCTGGAATTCCAACAACATGTAGGTTATTCCTTTTGATAGTATCCCACATGATCTTTAGGCTTTCTTCATTTTGTTTTGATCTTTTTCTGATTGATCCTTTTCCAAAGAAGTATTTAGATATTTGTCTTCAATCTCATGAATTCCGTCTTCCATTGAATCAATTCTACTGCTTTTCCTTATAATGTGTTGTCTATTTCTGAAATTTAGTATCAATCTTCTCTATGTCTATCCAAAGATTTCATATAATTTCTAATTTTTTCATTTATTTTGTCATTTTCTTCTTGTATCTTCTTCCAAAACTGTTCTAGTGTTTTGTCTTTTGTTTTTTCATTAATTTTGCCAGTGTTTTCCTCGATATGTCTCTGAAACTTTTGAAGATACCTAAATATCATTCTTTTGAATTCCTTTTCAGGGAGTTTCAATGATGCTTCTTCCTCAGAGATGTGTTCTGGATCTGTATCCTGCTCCCTTCTTTCTACTGCTTAATCTTGTTTCTTTGTGTGGACTGTAATGGTCTGTTGTCTCTGAAACATTGTGACATTGTTGTGGTTAGATCTCTGTTAAATGTTTGTGAAGAGCAGTTAAGGGTGAATCAGAGTCTTCTTGGTGGCCATTTATCATTGGCCAGTTGGTGTAGAAGGAAGTGGTGGCTCTCACACAGTAAGTGAAGCTACAGGAGTTGTGGGTATAGTTGTGTTGTATGGGCACTGTTGCTGTCTTCCACTCAGTTAGATAAAATCAACAATCAAACAGCCATCAAAAAATTAAAAGCAAGTGGACAAAAAAACACACCATGTAAAAACACAGGAACAATAACAAAAAA
>NW_006922330.1:473970-490914 GCF_000298275.1 Orycteropus afer afer
CTGTGATTTATAATTTTCTCCCTAAGTTTAAAATAGTCCATTCTATCTTGCAACTCTGTTGACTTCCTCACCATTTAGAAGTTCTGTAACTATACTATTTTTTCCCTCTTTTTGATTTGTAGTTGTCCTCATTTGCCAATAGATGTCTCTGGTTCCCTGTTTACAATCTTGTAAGCTTATTTTCCTTTAATACTTCCATCCCAGTGTTGGTTTCTGGGTTATGTCATCTTGTGTATTAGTGGTCAATTTTTGTTTGTTATTATTTGTTCTCTATTCAAAGGGCTCCCTTTACTATCTCTTGTAAGATCAGTCTGATTTTAATAAATTCCTTTAATTTCTGTTTATCTGGAATTCTCCTAATTTCACCATCATATGTGAGGGACCATTTTGCCAGGAATATAATTCGTGTTTGGAAATTTTCTCTTTCAAGGTTTTATATTTACCATCCCACTGCTGTCTCATTTGCATGGTTTCTGCTGAGAAATCAGAGTTTATTCTTATAGGTTGTAGGTAACTTTATTTTTCCCATGCTGCTTTCAGGATTCTTTCTTTGTCTTTGGTTTTGATGAGTTTGATGATGATAAGTCTTGATTATTTTCTTGTGGGGTCTATCCTATTTGAGGTCCATTGACCTTCCTAAATGGATATATTCTCATCTTTCATCATATCAGGGAAATTATCTTCCAACAAATCTTGGACAATTTTCTCTGTGGTTTTATTTTCTCTTCCTGTTCTGGAATTCCAATTGCATGTAGGTTCTTCATTTTGATGGCATTCCACATGAACCTTAGGCTTTCTTCATTTAGTTTCTATCTTTTTCTGATTGATCCCTTTCCAAAGAAGCATTCAGCTTCAATCTCATGAATTCTGTCTTCCATTGATTGGATTCTACTCCTTTACCCTTTCAATGTGTTATCCATTTCTGAAAATTTAGTATTAATCTTCTGGATTTCTCTCTGTAGATCTTGTATTATTTCTACTTTTCATTTATTTTGTCATTTTGCTCTTGTATTTTCTTCTGAATTTGTTCTAGGTTTTTGTCTGTGTTTTCTTAATTTTGTCAGTGTTTTCCTTGATCTGTCTCTCAATCCTGTGAAGATACCTAAGTATAATTCTTTTGAATTCCTTATCAGGAAGTTCCAATGCTACTTCTTCCTCAGAAATGTGTTCTGTGTCTATATCCTGCTCCTTTGTTTCTACCACTTTATCTTGCTTCTTTATATAGACTGTGCTGGTCTGTTGTCTCTGAGATATTGTGAAGATGTTGTATTTAGATCTCTGTTAGCTGTTAGTGAAGAGCAGTTAAGGGTGACTCAGGCTCTTATTGGTGGTCCTGTATTGTTGGCCAGTTGGTGGAGAAGGAAGTGGTGGCTCTCACTTAGTAAGTGGAGATGCTGGAGCTGTGGGTTAGTTGCATCATATGAGCACTATTGCTGTCTATCACTCAGTTAGACAAAAACAACAATAGTAAAACCATCAAAAACTAAAAGCAAGTGGACAAAAACACACCACATAAACACACAGGAAAATCACCAACAAAGGAAAAAATAAAAATAAAAATAAAAAACACCCACAATATCTGGGGAGGGGGCAATAAGAAAAAAGAGGTAGAGTAGGAGAGTAATGAAGAAAAAAATGTGAAAACAAAAACAAGGAATGGGGTTAACCACGAGAAAGAAAAAAAAGGGAACCAAGAACAGGGAAGAGAGAAAAGGTGAAAACTCACACTTGAGAAGGGAAGAATGAAGAATAATAATAAAAAAGACAGTAATAATGATAATAATAATTTTAAAAGAGACAAAAAATGAACAAACTAAAAATAAAGGGAAAAAAATCTGGGCAGGGCGGGGCAGGGCACCCAGGCTCCATCTGAGCATACACAGTGGGATGGAATTCCTGCCGACCCACAAGGTGGGTATGAGTGAGCAATGGCCAGACATCCATTCATTAAGAGGATGTGGGGTATAACAGTAACAAGGGGAATATCTCACTTTTCCATTTGTTGTGTATGGAATATCTTTATGATTTCTGGCAAGTGGATCCTATTCTTAAGTCCCTGGAATCTGGGAGAACATTGTCACTTTAAATGTCCAAAATGGTCAAACTACTTGTAAATATCCAAAATGGCTGTGACCTCCAGAGAGCCAAAAGTCCACAGCTCAGCCCACCTTCTTCTTTGCTGCTTCCCCTTTATTCACCAGTCACCAGTGCAGTCCTCCGTGTAGTCCCGGGCTAGCAGAGCTGATTTTTAGGTTAATTCTTAGGCAATATCTAAGCTGTCTGTACTGTCGGGATTATTGACAGACCACAGCTCTGTATGTCTCCTTTTTGGTGTTTTCAGGAAAGTTCTTCTACTAGTTGGAGTTTATTCCATTTGTATATCCTTCCCTTCAAAGTTTGGGGCTCCAGGATTATCTTCTGTATCTGTGTTAATTGGTTCCCATTTTCTTCGCTGAAGAGGATCTGTGCAGTCTGTCTGCTTATTCCATTAACTTGAACCTCCCTTGACATTGGTTATATTTTTTACAGGGTGTCAACATTCTTATTATTTCCACCATGTTTATATTATTCTATTTTCCCTGCTCCTCCATAGCTTCTAATTTTTGCTTTAGGGTAAATGTTGACTGTTTAGTCTCATATACTTGATTATTTAAGGGAGCACAGAATTCATGGATGATGTTGTTTGTAAGTCAATTTATTATTTGGCTGACAAGTGATCTCTGGGAGAACTTTTAGTTCCTAGTTCAAAGGGTATTTTATGGCAACAGTCTCCAGGGTTTCACTACCTCTATTGATGATCCAATAAGTCTGGTCTTTTTTAGAATTTTGAGGGTTTTTTTTTCTCTTAAATAATAAATATTTTAGAAAGATAATCTCAGGGGCAAGTAATATTGGTACATGCAGACATTGGGATTTACGTTTCCATGAACAAGTTACCCCAAACTCATGTTTCCATGCAGAACTGTCTATGTATGAATGTGGATACTGAGGCCAGGAAACTCTCAGTATAGCCTCCATGGATTTGAAAATTGGGATGATCTTCCTATTCCAGATCATCATTGGAATCCTGGGAATTCTTCTCTGTTATTCCATTATATTTTTCTTTATTTGAGTAGATACAAGATTAATTACATGGATCTGATTCTCAGGAAACTGACTGTAGCCAATCTGTTGGTCATTCTGTCTAGAGGAATCCCAGAGACAATGACAGCTTTTGAGTGGTAAGGTGTCTTCACTGATTTTGGATGAAACTAGTTTTCTTAGTTCACAGAGTAGCCAGGGATGTGCCCATGGACACCACTTGCCTCTTGAATATCTTCCAGATCATCACCATCAGCACCAGGAATTCCAAGTGGACAGAACTTAAAGGAAGGGCTTTCAAGTACATTGGCCTTCCAATATCCTCTACTGGATTCTGTACAGTCTGGTAAATATCAGAGATCCTATATATGTGAATGGGAAACCAAACAGCAAAAACATTACAAAGAAAATACACTCTGGTAACTGTTTACTGTTCAACATGGCATTATTACATACCCATTCTATTTTAGTCTACATTTTTCTCCAATTCTATTCAAGACATTGCCTTGTGGTTCTGGTCAGAATAATCAGTAGTTCTATCTGGGCACCATATAGTACGTTTGATCTCAGTCTAGATGAACTTGTTGTTCATGTGGGCTAAATAATCTACTTTCAATCTTGTGATACTGGAGGCTCTCTTATGAAATGAGACATATTAATACAGTACCTTATTTTCATATAGGAATCAGCAACTATAAATTTCAGGGAATTAAAGCTGATGTAAATTTACCTCACCATTGTGTATGCAGCTTCTTCCATATAAATATACTAGTATTACTTTGGCCAATTAATAATATAGCACATATGAAAATTCTATCAAGTCCTGTTAGATAGCTTCACCATAAGTCATCATTTCTAAATCATTTAGTATGGTAGAAAGAGGGAACCTGAAATTGAGGAATTCTGTTATATTTTCAGCTCAGTTATGGATGTGTGTGGTGATATTAAGCAAGTTTACAAATCTATACTGGCTTCACTTTACTCATCTGTACAAGAAGACGATTAATCCTTAACATAATTAGTACATTAGATAATCTGTGTATTAACTCCAAGAAGGTTTGAATGTAAAAGTATGTTATTATTATTATTCCTTGGGGGTGATAATCACCACCTTGCATTATAAGCATGTTGTAAGTACTTTGTATGCACTAGGGATGCAATGAGCATCACGTCTAATCCAGTGCTCAGAGCTGACATGAGAATTAAGTGGAGAAACAGGCCAATTTTTATCATAAATTCCAAATGATGCATGCTATCATAGACCTAATCACAGTGTGTCCTTGGAGAATAATATTATTGTTAGCTGCTGTTGAATCTGACAGTGACTCATGATAACCTAAGGCACAATGTGATTGGATGGTTGTGATCCATAAGGTTTTCACTGGCTGATTTTTCATAAGTAGATCTCCAGGTTTTTCTTCCTAGTCTGTCTTAGTCTAGAAGTTCTTTTGAAATGTGTTCAGCATCTCAGTGACATGCAAGACTCCACTGACAGATGGGAGGTGATCATACATGAGGTACATTGGGTAGGAATCCAACCTCATTCACCTGCATGCTATGTGTGAATTCTACCACTGAGCTACCACTACATAATAAAAAATCATGGATTCTGCAGGGGTGAGCAAGTATGTAGAAGAAGTCACCAACAGTTCTTAAAGATGGCACCTGAACTCAGTTGGTTACAAAAAGCAAGATGTAGCCAAGTGTCTTGGATCACTAGTGCTACTATTACAGACATACCACAAGTGGATAGCTTTAACATAGCATAGTGCCTAAGGCACTTGACTGCTAACCAGAAAGCTGGCAGTTCAAACCCACCAGCTGCTCCTCGGAAGGAAGGTTGGGCAATCTATTTCCATAGTGATACTGCCTCAGAAACCCAAGGAGGGGTCCATATGAGTCGGGTCCGACTCAAGGGCACATAACAACAACAACAGTTTAGGAGGGTGGAAGTCCAAGTTCAAATTGTCAGCTATAGGGGCTGGCTGAAGGCCCCTTGACCTTGAACTTTAGCTTTGGCTTCTGTTCCAGGCCCACTGGAGCTGGAAGCTTTTTTTCTGATGCTAAAGGATGCTGAGGCTGATGAACCCCAGATCAACAAGTTAAATGTCACAGTCCCAATATTAGCAAACTATGTGGCAAGCCACTAGTTCAAGTCCAAGAACAATTCCAAGATTTGACACACAACATGGCAGGCCACTGAGTTGAAGACTTGGCCAAAGATAGGACCCAGATGTGCCAAAAAGCTGGAGACCTTTTCCAGAGTTTCTCCTTATATAGTGAAAGCGGGTCATATCACAAAGGCAGATCCTTAGCTGCTCAGAGCAGATCCTACCATGGAGGGGATTATAATCTCATCTTGGGGAATAACTACATACAGCTGCCCAGCCATTCAAAACCACAACCTGACAAATTTACACACAAATTTTTCTACCACACTAAGTTTATTTTATTTTAATCTATTTTCTCATACACAATGCATTCTACCAAACATTATTTGATAATTAAACTCTCTGCACAAAAGATAATGAGAAATTTAATTGTGTTGTCATATAATTCAAACACAAAATACTACATGCTGAAAATGAGAAAAGGTGTATATCAGGGTTGTATCCTTTCACCATATTATTCAATCTGTATGCTGAATGAATAATCTGAGAAGCTAGACTGTGTGAAGAAGAATGTAGCATTAAGATTGGAGGAAGCCTCATTAACAACTTGTGACATGCAGATGATAAGATTGGAGGAAGACTCATTAACAACTTGTGACATGCAGATGATACAACCTTGCTTGCTGAAAGTGAAGAAGACTTGCAGAACTTCCTGATGAACATTAAAGACTATAGCTTTCAATATAAATTACATATAAACATAAAGAAAATAAAAATCTTCAAAACTGGACCAAGAAGCAACACTCTGTTAAATGAGAAAAGATTGAAGTTGTCAAGGATTACATTTTATTGGGATCCACAATCATTGCCCATAAAAGCAACAGGCAAGAAATCAAATGGTATATTGCTTTGGGAAAATCAGCTGCACGATATCTCTTTAAAGTGTTAAAAACCAAAGGTGTTGCTTTGAGGTCTAAGGAATGGCTGACCCAAGTCATAGTATTATCAATCACCTTGTGTGATTTTTTTTTTTTTTAATATCTATGTAAAAAGTCCACAGTGAATAAGGAAGACAAAAGAAGAATTAATGCATTTAATTTGCAATATTGGGAAAGAATATCGACTATAACATAGACTGCCAGAAGATTGAACAAATCTGTCTTGGAAATACAGCTACAATGGTTCTTGGCAGCGAGGATGGTGAGATTTTCTGTCCCGTACTTTGGACACATTATCAGGAGGGACCAGTCCCCAGAGAAGGACAACACGTTTGGTAAAGCACAGCATCTGCAAAACAGAGGAAGCTCTTCAGTGAGATGGATTGACACAGTGGTTAAAACAATGGGATCAAACATACCAGCTACTGTTTGAGGGTGGGGCAAGGCCTGGCAGTGTTTCATTCTGTTGTACACAGGGTTGCTGTGAGTCAGAATTGACTCTATGGTACCTAACTAACAAACAAACAAAAATTTGTTATTCAAAAAGAAAAGAAAAAGTTTGACTTCTATAACTTTTTTGTGGATTTTCTGGGTCTTTCCATCATTTTTGAATATAAATATTATTACTTCTATTATGGTAAGAGTGACGGCTGATATTTTTACAATGACGGCCACAACAGTACCTCCCATCTTGCATGTTCTTCTACAATCTAACTTTGCCACTGTTTTCATTGAAAGTTGAAATCAGTACATATGCCCTTTAATAATTGCAAGCTTGTGGCTGCTTCAAAAGATAGAATGTGCTGGAAATGCTCCTGCGTAACTTCTGAGGTTGGGTCACAGAAGTTGGTGCAGCTTCTGCCTTGTTCATTGGAATGGTTGTTTTTGGACTATAACAGTATAACTCTCATGTAGCCTCCTGGTATGAGGAATCCCAGGTACACTGAGGGCACATGTAGGTTCTCTGGGCAGCAATACTAATGATGTAATAATCTCAGGCCAGACCCCAAGCATGTGACCAAACAAACCTTCAGATAATAATTTCTCCAGCTTCAAGTCAGACCTCCAGCTTTTGAATCTTTTTAGCTGTGATTCTCAACATCATGTAGTGTAAACAAACAGACAAATCATTGCCCCTGTACACTGTCTGAAACCCTGACATCCACCCCACAATCCACACATATAATTAAATGGTGATTTTATACTGCTAAAATTTGGGTTTGTTGCTTATGTATCAATAATGAGAATATATTTTTGTATCAAAAGTGGAATGCTGCCATAACAGAAACCTAAAACAAAGTGATAATTGATTATGAACCAGAGAGTGAGAAGAAACTTGAAGGTACCTAGGAAGATTTTCAAATACCTGGCTTATCAGGTATTACCACCACTCATCTGTCAGTTTGTCATACTCTTGTGGCTTGCATGTTGTTGTGAGCCTGGGGGCTATGCTACCATTATTTCAAATACCAGCAGGGTCACAAATGGTGGAAAAGTTTAATCAGAGCTTCAAGACTAAGACAGATATGGAAGAAGGAAGAAGTAATCGAATTCTCGAAATACTGACCAGTGAATAGCAGTGAAACACTGTCTGAAATATTATTGGAAACATTGTGAATATCCCTGACATTCTGTCTGATATAATCCCGGGAGATGAGCCCCTCAGATTGGAAGGCATTCAAATTATGACTGGGGAAGAGCTGCCTTCTCAAAGTAGAGTTGACCTCAATTATGTGGAACAAGGAAGCAGAGGCAGGGATCCAGGTAAGACTGGGAACCCAGGCCACAGCCCTCCCAAACAGTGGGAAAGCTAGGGAAAGCAGAGAAAAAGCAAGGGAAGGGGGGTGCAAGGACAGAGTGGAGAAGAAGAAGCAGGGATCCATGTAAGGCCAGGTACCCAGGCCATGGCCTTCCCAGGTGGTGGAAATGAGGCAGGGATCCATGTAAGAGGAGGAGGTAGAGGGGGAAGAGGTTTTGAACAGCTAAGAGAGACAAACTTGTCTGTCAGTTTGTCCTACTGTGGTGGTATATTGCTGTGAGGCTTGAGACTGTGCCACTGTTGTCTCAAACTCAGTAGGGTTGCACATGGTGCACAAGTTTCAACAGCTTACAGACTGAGACTGACTAGGAAGAAGGAGGAGGCCATTCACTTCTCAAAGAATTGGCCAGGGAAAACTTTATGAATAGCAGAGAAACACTGTCTGATACATTACTGTGCAACTTTATGAATAGCCCAGAAACATTGTCCAATAAAGTGCAGGAGGATAAGACTTTTAGGTCAGAAGTTCCTCAAAATAGAACCAGGAAAGAGCTGCATCATCAGAGTAGAACCAGCCTTGCTGATATAGATAAAATAAAGCTTTGGAGACCTCCATTTGCTGATGTAACATGATTCAAATTGAGGAGAAAAAGCTACACACATCTATTGATAATCAGAACATGGAATGTGCAAAGCATTATTCTAGGCAAATTAGAAGTTGTCAAAAATGAAATGGAATGCATAAAGATTGATATCCTAGGTATTAGTGAGCTGAAATGGACTGGTTTTGGCCATTTTGAATCAGACAACCATGTGGTCTACTATGCCAGAAATGACAATTTGAAGAGGAATAGTGTGGCATTCATCATCACAAAGGATTTTTTCAATATCTGTCCTGAGATACAATGCTGTCAGTGATAGGATAATTTCCATATGCCTACGAGGAAGACCAGTTAATATGACTATTATTCAAATTTATGCACCAACTATCAAAGCCAAAGATGAAGAAATTGAAGATACTTACCAGGTTCTGCAGTCTGAAATTGACCAAACATAAAATCAGGATGTTTTAATTATCACTGGTGACTGGAATGCAAAAGTTGGAAATGAAGAAGAATCACTAGTATTTGGAAAATTTGGCCTTGGTGACAGAAATGATGCTGAAAATCACATGATAGAATTTTGCAAGACCAACAACTTACTCATTGCAAATACCTTTTTTATACAACAAAAATGGCAGCTATACACATAGACTTCGCCAGTTGGAAGACACAGGAATCAGAATGACTACATCTGTGGCAAAAGGAGATGGAAAAGCTCAACATCTTCAACCAAAACCAGGCCAGGAGCTGATTGTGGAAAATACCATGAACTGCTCATATGCAAGTTCAATTTGAAGTTAAAGACAGTTAAAAACAGTTCACGAGAGCCAAAATACGACCATGAATATATTCCACCTGAATTTAGAGACCACCTAAAAATAAATTTTATGCATTGAACACCAATGACCAAAAACCATAAGAATTGTGGGATGACATCAAAAACATCATCCGTGAAGAAAGCAAAAGGTCACTAAAAAAATGAGAAAAGAAGAAAAGACCAAAATGGATGACAGAAGAAACTCTAAATATTGTATTTGAGCCAAGAGTAGCTAAAGCAAATGGAAGAAATAACAAGATAAAAAGCTGAACAGAAGATTTCAAAGAGCAGCTGGAACAGACAAATCTAATTACTATATTGAACTGTGCCAAAACTTGGAGTTAGAAAGCCAAAAGGGAAGAACACACTTGGCATTTCTCAAGCTGAAAGAACTGAAGAAAACATTTAAGCCTCAAGTTGCAATATTGAAAGAATCTATAGGCAAAATATTGAATGATGAAGGAAACATCAAAAGAAGATGGAAGGAATACACAGTCACTGTACCCAAAAAAACTGGTAGATCTTCATCCATATCAGGAAGTGTCATATGATGAAGAACCAATGGTACTGAAGGAAGAAGTCAAAGTTGCACTGCAGGAACTGGTGAAAAACAAGGCTCCAGGAATTGATGGAATACCCATTGAGATGTTTCAGCAAACAAATACCCTACTGGAGACACTTACTTTTTATGCCAAGAGACTTGGAAAACAACAACCTGGCCAAGTGACTGGAAGAGATCCATATTTGTACCCATTACAAAGAAAGGTGATTAATATTGCATGCAAGTAAGATGTTACTGAAGAAAATTCAAAAACGGTTGCAGCAGTATATTAACAGAGAACTTCCAGAGGTGCAAGCTGGATTTTGAAGAGAACGTAGACAAAGGGATATCATTATTGCTGCTAGATGGATCCTGGCTCAAAGCAAAGAATACCAGAAGGATTTTTATTTGTGTTTTATTGACCATGCAAATGCATTTGATTCTGTAGATCATAACAAATTGTGGATAACATTAACAAGAATGGGAATTCCAAAACACTTGATTGTGCTCATAAGGAACATGTACATTGACCAGGAAGCTGTTTTTTGAACAGTACAAGGGAACACTCCATGGTTTAAAATCAGGAACAGAGTGTGTCAAGGTTGCATCATTTCACCAAACTTATTTAATCTGTATGCTGAACAAATAATCTGAGAAGCTGGCCTATATGGAGAAGAACATGGCATCAAGATTGGAGGGTGAATCATTAACAATCTATGGTATGCTGATGACACAACTTTGCTTGCTGAAAATGAGGATGACTTGAGGCACTTACTGATGAAGATTGAAAAATACAGTCTTCAGTACAGATTACATCTCATTATAAAGAAAACAAAAATCCTTACAACTGGACTGATAAGCAGCATCACAATAAATGGAGAGAAAATTGAGGTTGACAAAGACATCACATTGCTTAGTTCCACAATCAATGCCAATGGAGACAGCAGTCAGGACATTAGACAACATATAGCACTGGGCAAGTTGGCTGCAAGGGATCTCTTTCAAGCACTGAGGAGCAAGGATGTCTTCTTGAGGACTAAGGTGCACCTGACAGAAGCCATGATATTTTCAATTGCCTCGTAAGAATGTGAGAGCTGGATAATGAATAAGGAAGACCAAAAAAGAATTGATGCTTTTGAGTTGTGGTGCTGGTGAAGAACACTGAAAGTCCCATGGACTGCTAAAAGAACTAACAGATCTGTCCTGGAGGAAATGCAGCTGTAATGCTCCTTGAAAGCAGGAATGGCCAGACTTCGTCTCACCTATTTTGGTCAAGTTGTCAGAAGGGACCATTCCCTGGAGAAGGATGTCATGCTTGGTAAGGTGGAGGATCGATAAAAAAGGGGAAGGCCCTCAATGAGATGGATTGACACTGTGGCTGTGACTATGGGCTCAAGTCTAACAAGGATCATGGAGCTGGCGCAGGATTAGTTGGTGTTTCATTCTGCTGTGCATAGGGTCTCTGTGAGTCGGACATGACTTGATGGCACCCAACAACAATAATAACCATGTGGATGGAGTAAAGCTTTGGGAACCTCCTTTTGCTGATGTGGCACCACTTGAAACAGCTGAAAACATCCATTAATAATTAGAACATGGACCCTTACAAAATATGAATGTAGGAAAATTGGACATTGTCAAAATGAAATGGAAAGCATAAAGATTAATATCCTAGGCATTAATGAGCTGAAATGGACTGTTTTTGGCCAATTTGAATCAGAAAATCATACAATCTACTATTCCAGGAATGACAAATTGAAGAGGAATGGTGTGGCACTCATTGTTTTAAGATCTATCCTAAAGTACAATGTTGTCATTGATAGGATAATGTCCATATGCTTACAAGGAAGACTAGTTAATACTACTATTATTCAAATTTATGCAGCAACAACCAAAGTTAAGGACAAAGAAATTGAATATTTTTACCAATTTTGACAGTCTGAAATTGACCAAACATGCAATCAAGATGTGTATATTTTTACTGATGACTGTAACACAAAAGTTGAAAACAAATAAGAATCAACAGTAGTTGGAAAATATGGCCTTCATGATGGAAAGGATGCCAGAGATTGCATGATGGACTTTTGTAAGACCAATGGCTTACTCACTGCAAATACCTTTTTCAACAACTTAAGCAGTAGCTATACACATGCACTTCACCAGATGGAATACACAGGAATCAAATCAACTAAATCTGTGGAAAGAGACAATGGAGAAGCTCAATATCTTCAGCCAAACAAGGCCAGGAACTGATTGTGGAACTGACCATCAACATCTCATATGTAATTTCAAGTTGAAACTGAAGACAATTAAAAGAAATATGATCTTAGTTACAACCTATCTGAATTGAGAGACCATCTAAAGAATAGATTTGATGCATTGAACACCAATGACTGAAAACCAGAGGAATTGTGGAATGACATAAAGAACATCATCCATGAAGAAAGCGAAAGGTCATGAAAAAAGCAGGAAAGAAAGAAAAGATCAAAATGAATGTCACAAGAGACTCTGAAACTTGCTCTTGAATGGCAAGTAGCTAAAACAAATGGATGACATGACAAGATAAAAGAACTGAACAGAAGATTTCAAAGAGCAGTTCAAGAAGACAAATCAATTATTTAAAATGAATGTACAAAGACCAGTATTTAGAAAACCAAAAGGAAAGAACACGCTTGACATTTCTCAAGCTGAAAGAATTGAAGAATTGACGAATTGAAATTGCAGTATTGAAAGGCCTTTTAAGCACAATATCGACTGACACAGGAACCATCAAGAGAAGATGGAAGGAACACACAGAGTCACTGTACCAAAAATAATTGGTCAATGTTCATCTATTTCAAGATGGGGCATATGATCAAGAACCAATGCTACTGAAGGAAGAAGTCGAAGTTGTATGGAAAGATTTGGCAAAAAACAAGGCTCCAGCAATTGATGGAAGGCCCAATGCAAAATTCAACAAACAGATGTCACACTAAAGGCACCTATTTATCCATGTCAAAAAGTTTGGAAGAGAGCTACCTGGACAACTGACTGGAAGAGATCCGTATTTGTACCCATTATAAAGAAAGGTGATCCCAAACAATGTGGAAATTATTGAACAATATTATTAATGTCACATGCAAGTAAAATTTTGCTGAAGATAATTCAAAAATGGTTGCACTAGTATATTGACAGGAAACTTCTAGAAATGCAAGCTGGATTCAGAAAAGGATGGGCCAGGAGGGATATCATTGGCGATGTGAGAAGAATCTTGGCTGAAAGTAAAGAATACCAGAAAGATATTTACTTGTGTTTTAATGACTATATAAAAGCATTTGACTGTGTGGATCATAACAAACTATAGATTACACTGAGAAGAATGAGAATTCCAGAACCCTTAATTATGCTCATGAGGAACGTGTCCATAGACCAGCACTCTGTCTTTCACATAGAACAAGGGGATACTTCATGGCTTAAAATCAGGAAGGGAATGTGTCAGGGTTGCATCCTTGTACCATAGTTATTCAATCTGTAGGCAGAGCAAATAATGTAAGAAGGTGGATTATCTGAAAAACGTGGTATCGGGATTGGAGAAAGACTCATTAGCAATCTATTAGCAGATGACACAACTTTGCTTGCTGAAAGTGAAGATGACTTAAAGCACTTAATGATGAAGATTAAAGACTACAGTCTGAAGTATGGATTACACCTCAATACAAAGAAAATAAAAATCCTCATAACTGGGCCAATAAACAGCATCACGATAAGTATAGAAAAGACTAAAGTTGTCAAAGGATTCATATTGCTTGGTTCCACCATCAACACCAGTAGAAACAGCAGTCAAGAAATCAGTTGACATATCGCACTGAGCACATCTGCTGCAAAAGATCTCTTTCAAGTGATGAAGAGCAAAAATTTATCTTTGATTACTAAGGTGCACCTAACCCAACCCATGGTATTTTTAATTGTCTCATGTGCATGTGAAAGCTGGACAATGACTAAGGAAGATCAAAGAAGAGTTGATGCTTTTGAGTTGAGGTGTTGGTGAAGAATAGTGAATGAAAGTACCATAGAGTGCCAGAAAAACAAACAAATCTCTTCTGGAAGAAGTGAAGTTGGGATGATCTTTGGAAGAGAGAATGACCAGACATTGTCTCACCTACTTTGGTCATGTGGTCAGATGGGACCATTCACTGAAGAAGGATATCACACTTGGTGAAGTAGAGGGTCAGTGAAAAAGGGAAAGTCCCTCAAAGGGATGCATTGACACTGTGGTTGCAACAATTAACTCATGTATAGCAAGGATTGTAAAGCTGGTATAGTATGGGGCAATGTTTCATTCTGTTGTACATAGCATCTTTATGAGTCAGAGCTGAGTATATTCCTATCATTGATGGATTTGAGTTAAATAATTTCTCAGAAAACTATGGAATGGGCCAGCAGATTTTATTTTAGCCATACATCCTAAGAAATGGATCCAATGAGCTATAAAGGAACTCTTCCATTTTCATGCAATATTTATAGCAACGTAAAGGAGGTAGGATTTTCTGCATTTTAAAAGCAAAACAAAAAAAAATAATCAAGTAATAAAGAGTTTCAGAGCAAAAACAAAGTACAGGGCACTCTCAGGAAAACATAAATTATAGATGAAGCCAAGGTTGTTATTGATAATATCCTTCATAAAAGTTCAAAAGTATATAAGGTTGTACCTCAAAGACTCTTCTAATGAGAAAAGACCCTGTAAGAGTCTTCAGAGTGCTTCATGGATATCCATGTCAACAATAGAATCTTAAGAAGTTCCACTGCAAGCTCACAAAGAGCCAGAGGAAAGAAAGGTTTATTCTGAGGAAATCTGTGTATGTTCTTTTCATCAAATGGAGTACATTTTTAAATTGATATACAGAAAGCACACAAAATTTTCAAAGGAAATGTGTTTGGTTGAACTGAAAGGGCCAGCCAGTGCAAAGTGAAAAGAGGCATCTGAAAACCCACCTTTTTATGGGAAAAAAGCAGACAGTAGGCTACACAGTTGTAGACATAGGTCATGTATTAAGTAAGTGGGACAATTAATGGGAAAGAGCGCTAAAGGTCTGAAGTGCAGATCCAAGAGTTAAGAATGATTAACAGGGAGTAGCAGAGGGCATTAGGCAAGAACCAGCAGCACGTGCTTACCTGAACTTTAGAACATCTTACAGGCCAGTGTCTTTTGTTCTGTGACATTCTGAATGGAAAAGCCAATAATGGTAGCCCTTGCCTTACCAATCATTAAATATTGTGGGGTCTCTGTGTGTGGTGAGAAGCAGACAATAACCTCCTATCTCTTTAGCTTACAGATTTCCAAATTTAGAAAAATTGTATAGACATTTCACACCCAAGAAGACTCATCCATTCTGTTCAGGTAATTACCCAGGGAGGCTAAGACTGACTCTTCAGTAGGTACCAGAAGACTGAAAAACTTACCTGGAGGCATGCTGGGGGACAAGAAATTTATGACAAGGAAAGTTGGAGTAGACTAAAAGCAAAGAGATTACAATGTAGGAGCAAGAATGGAGCTTACAAATGTCTGCAGACAGTCAGTGGCAGTAGGCTGGTCCAAGTTCAAACAACCTCTGACACCCTCCCACTTTCCAGGGATATTTATGCCTGGGTTCGAGTTGCTGGGAATGGGGGCTGTTCATCTGTTCCCAGATGAAATGATGCTGGGCCCAGGCTGATAGGGAACCTAGGCAGCATCTCGTGACCATCACCTGTGCTATATTCTGATAAGATGCTGGTGTCAGCAACTTAATGAATTGTAACTATTCTGACGAAGGGCCCCACTAGCCTTGAGGAGGGGAAGGAGAGTGAGTTATTTCTTTCTTCACCAAAAAAAGATGGACTCTGGAAGCCATTTTGGGGAGCTTTAGATTATGTCCCACGAACATTCCTGTTTTTGATCATGAGATCTTAAGATATCCTAGACTTCCAGCTAATTTCGTAATGAAATGAAACTTGGGGATCTTGGGGAAGGGTTAGAGGATGAGTGCTTTATACATGGAATGTCAATTATAATTAGAGGACATAAAGTTGCAAGTTGTATCTTCCAAAGATTGTTGCAACAGAATTGCACATGCTCTTTCAAGTCCTTCAAGACTTAGGATGGTCTTGTGTCTACTTTCAATATGGCACTACTGACATGTTGCATGAAAAAGTGATGCATTTTCAATGTCTTTATCAGAACACTGGTGCTTTAGGCCTAGATATCATGTAGGCAGTCCCAGTACCCTGGGGCTGCCATGCTGTGGGACACCCAAGCACAGTGAGCCCACATGCATGCAGCACATTTACCAATCCTGGCTCGTAAGTCATCCCAGTCCAGGCACTAGACGTGCCACTAAAATGATGATTCCATCTCCCAGCCATCAAGGCACAGCGAGTCTTCCATCTACTCTGATTGACAGTCCAGATGCCACAGAGCAGAGACAGCACCATGTCCACTCTGCACCATCCTCAATGCAGACCTTTAGAATCTGGGTACACAATTATAAGTATTGTGCTAAGCCACTAAGTATTAGTTCAAGCTACTATGCAAAACAGTAACTGAAATAATACATTTAACAGAGAAAAACCTATTTGAAGATACTTCAAAAACACATTCTTATTACATAATTCAAGAAACAGTTAAGAAGATAAAGACAAAATTAAGGAGCTCCTTCCCACACACTCCTCTAGGTAAGTGTAACCAAAATTTTAAGCTAGATATTAATTCTTCAGATATTGACTGTGTTTACATTCTTTATGGATAATATAACCTGATTTGTTGAATACAATTTAAATTTTTCAAACTATCTTTTTAAGCTTAATAAAATACCTGGGAAAACTTACTGCAGTGTATACAGATATATCTCATTGTTTTTAACATTGTTTTAACTGCTGAATGCACTGAAGTCAGTACGACTTTTGGGGAATTTCCTAGAAACGTTTGCTTTCATGACTCCTTACCTATATACAAGGAGCTCTGGTGGTGTAGTGCCTAAGGTACTTGACTGATGAGAACCAGAAAGCTGGTGGTTCAAACCCACCAGCCACTCCTTGGAAGGAAGATGGGGCAATCTACTTCCATAGTGATACTGCCTC